>NW_009647242.1:405928-457209 GCF_000708025.1 Charadrius vociferus | reverse complement strand
CAAGAGGAAATGGCCTCAAGTTGCACCAAGGGGGTTTTAGATTGGATATTAGGAAAAAAATTCTTCACAGAAAGGGTTGTGAAACATTGGAACAGGTTGCTCAGGGAAGCGGCTGAGTCCCCATCCCTGGAGGTACTTAAAAGACCTGTAGATGCGGTGCTTAGGGGACATGGTTTAGTGGTGGACTTGGCAGTGCTAGGTTAACGGTTGGACTTGATGATCTTAAAGGTCTTTCCCAACCAATTCTATGATTCTACCTCTTGTCTGACTGGGGAGAGTCATTCCTCTTCCTTAACTCAGCAGTGATCAGCTCCTGACTCTCGCTATGGGGAGAAGAATGATGACTATTTGCCTGCTATTAGTTGCTGTGAGAAACTGGAGGGAGCAGGAGTGAAAGCATATTGGCTGCACCCCATAGTCAGCTGGGAGGAGGAGCGACTGAGAGCACAGGGTGAATTCCATGCAGCATTGAAAAAGGGAGATACAACAGACTCATCCCAGTTAACTGGAATGGGCAGGTGGCGAAGAACTGGTGCAGATGTAAAGGAGTTCTTGACATGTGCCTCTCAAGGAAGCTGTGGATTGCATCTTACCTGGAACAGGACGCAAAGTAATTGTTCATATTTAGTGGCTATTGATAGTTTCAAATGCATTCAAGTATTTGACTTTGAGATGAAAAATGTGTTTGGGAATATGGAGCATCAGAAGAGGTCTGGAACCAGTCAATACTGGTTTTAGAAGAGAGCAGACCCATACTGAGCTGGGATTGCAGCACTCATAGACTTGTTACTGTCCTGATAGACTCCAAAACAGATCCTTCACATTTGCAGGGCAAAAAGGGGACTATCTGAGAATGAGTGAAAGAAAATGTGTGAAAGAAATAAGGAAAGAAAGAGAATATTCTCCAGAATGTGTATTTAATTTAAAAATCTGCATTTAATTAAAAGAGAGAGTTCTTTTAGCAATAAAGAGTTGATCCATATCCTTACTAGATGTTAACTTCAGCTAAATATTACTAGAACATGCGTTCTTTATTTAAATATTGGAAAGTTGTACTGTAAAGTGCCACAGAAATAGAGCTTTTCAGGGCATCCGTCCACTACTGTCCTTAGATTGAAGGGACAGATTTGGCGTTAGGAGACAGCCATCCAGTGCTCTGTCTATTGAAGCACTTTGTAGGCAGTAGTATACCTTCATGAGATTTTAAAGGAGATCACAACAGAAAGTTTAAAATGTATATTTGTGATAGAATGAACCTTTAAAGTAACAAATACATATATAATTTATTACCTAAAGAGCTTCTTTGTGGTTGAAGACATCTGCGATTTTTTGTTTTGTTTTGTTTTGAAAGTGAGATTGAAATATTTCAGTTGTAAGAGAACCCAAAGCAATCAAAGCCAGAGGACTGAACAGTAAAGATTGTAGGTCCATCAGTTTACACAAGCTTTGCTGCATTTCTACCCATATTCATAGTGACCCAAGCTTCAGTCTGGATGTTAGGCTTATATCTCAGTTTATGTTATTTCTCTAATATGGTTCAGTGTATTGGTATGATTTAAATATATTGGGGGGCTTAATGAAATAGTAACATCCATTTTTCTCAGTGTGGGAGTGCGAATTAATGGTTAAAGACAGAGACAATGAGCCACGATTCCCTGATTCTATTCTGGGCTCTGAGCTGACTCACTGCATCATCTTACTCAAGTCATTTGAATTCAGGTGAAACGGGCCCCACTAAGCTGATGAGATAATGCATGTTTCAGCCTTTCTTCCTCAGTGGATTTTTCTATACAATTCTGCCCCTCGGTCATCAACATAAACTTATTAATATCTTGTTGCATAGGATCATTGTAAAATGTGTTTAATAAACTTGTTTAAATACTATTAAATTCCTTTATTGAAAAGTACTTTTTTTCCTAATAGAAGCAGGCAGGTAAATGTTATCCTTTTCTGTGGAAATATGTTTTGCTAAAATGGTTCTCTTCTACATCCAGATGAAATGACCTTTCAAAAAGCATTGACACCCATAAATGCCTGCCCATCAGCAGGGTTGATACCTGGAGGTATCATTGACTCATGCTCAGATATCTGCAGTGAACTAAATAATCCTTTGTGAAATGCAAGTACCAAGTCAGGCCACTGAAAATTTGCTGTCCACTGTAAAGAGTATCTCTGCGTGTGAAAACTCAAGAGACCTTTACTTTCTTTTTAATTTCAGTACGTGGAACGAAAATCAAAACACTGACCACTTTTGTGAAGTAGGCTTGTTTTCCATCAAGCTGTAGTGGAACCTAACATAGAATAAAGCATGTTTTCCTTTCCATTTCTTTACAGAAACATCATTCTGTATTACTGTGTTCTGTCTTTTTGTTTGCCTTGTTTGTTCCAGCAAATATTATTCTTTCTCGAATTAGCATTCAAAATTAAAAAATGGAGGTATTCAGAATTCATCCAGTATCTGTGAAGTTGCTCTGGTCTTTTTGACAGACATGTTGGATGACCTGTGAGTCCGTATAGTCCTTCCACTGTCATGATAATCCACAGCTGACTGAGGAGGATAAGAAATCATGGCTCAGAATGCCTTCACATGACTACACATCCCAGCAGTGTGAATGGCAGCACCAAGCGGTGGTGATTCATTCCCTCGGCACTGAAATTGCCAGCGTTCAGAGGAAAAGGATTACTTTTGAACAAAGAAATGCTTTATCCAACAGAGAGCACAGACATTATAGAGTTATTAATCAGGGCAGTCATCCTGAAAGTAGATTTCGCTGCAGGATTTCATGTAGAGGGAAACTAGAATTACAGTAGGAAGCGATTGAGGACTCAAAGTAGTAGATAGAATTGCATATTTTAAGGGCTCCTTAAATTACACCTGGGGAAAGGTTCACTCTGAATGCTAATGAAATGGTTCCTGTTTGTGTGGTTCAGTGTTTTCTTTGGATGGCATCTCCACAGTATGGTAATTGCAGTTGGTTGTAAAGTAGAAAGACAACCAGTTTAATTTGCTCTGTTTTCCACTTCAGTATCACTGCAGGCTGTTTCTTTGCTAAATCTTGTATGTGAAGCTAAGTCAGCCTCACCATTAGTGAGATGGGAGACCTCAAAGGAAAACCCAGATGTGACAGGTAACTACACTGGCGATTTCTGGCTGCTAGCAATTCTTCTTTGGAATCTCTACTGAAGCATGAGGTGGGAATTAAGGATTTTATAGCACTGGAGCAGCTATTGTCTTTATGAAACGTAAAACTGAGGTGGTGTTCTCCTATCGCCATTGCAAAGTAATGCAGGTAATTTGGAACACCTTCGGTCAGCTTCACTTCTTTTTCGAAAGTGCCTGAACTAGACCAATTCAAATTCCTACCTTGTCTTTTGGATGTTGCTGCAGTCCAGCTGAGGACAAAGCAGTTTTGCATAGATTTAAATGATTGTTTAGGTTAAAAGGGGCTTCTGGACCTCAAGAACAACTTCAAAGCTAGATCAGGTGGCTCAAGGTCTTGTCCCATTGAGTTTTGAATATCTTCAAAGGTGGAGGTTCCACAATCTCTGTAAGTAGCTCGCTCCAGGGTTTGGCCACTTTCATGGTGAAAGGGGTAGGTATTGTCAGTTGCTCTGTAAATGTTCCATGTAGAAGGGAGTTGCTTTGCCTTTCCCCAGGTAAATTATATTTTGATACTGCTTCCTGGCTGCTGATGAGGTAATGTGTAAGTGCTAAGGCTTTAGTGACCTCCAGGTTAACAGAAGGTTGTTGGGAGTCCAAGTAATCATCATTTATCTCTGTGGAGATTTTAGATGTCCAGAACATTAACTGAGACAGATAAAGCTTGTGTTTGGTGAAGCCTTGTCATCAGTAGGTCTGGAAGTTTAATGAAGTCTTCACTTCCCAGAATGGAAAGGGTGAATGTGTGTGTACTGAAATCAGGTCTTTATTCTGATAAAAATTACAATAGAATAGGGGCAAGCACAAATAACAGAAATTCTGAAATGAATTCTTGGAAGTGCAATTAAAGATTTCAGAGGTGTACATTTAGAAAAGACACTCTGAAACTCATTAGTAGTTATCTCAGTTTATGACATTGCAGATTACACCAACCTACGTTTCTGTAGTTCTTTGAAAGGCATGAGGTTTCACCCTTTACTAATATCTTCGGTATTTCTTTGTACCTGTAAAAAGTGTTGTGAAACATAGTCATTTTGATTTGATAGCGCTTTTAGCACCCATTCTGCACAAGTGTATATGTCTGCACAAAGTAGGAAATAATAGGTAATCGTGCATTTTATGTTTTCATAGCACAACATCACAACATTTCATTCACTAGAGTCTTCAGGACTTGCTCAGAATTTGTATAGGGTTGGATATTACAGTAGTTTCCTATTTCTGCTTCTTTTGATGTTGGAACTTGGATAATGAAATTCTAACCTTGCATAAATGGGCATGATTTCTGCCAGGTATCTGAAAGATGTGCATGTTCAAAGGAAAAATTGCTCCAAATGTGTCATGGTATTAATTTTTATTTAAAGGCACAAATATTTCTGTCCTCAGTAATGTATATTATACTTGAAAGCTTCCATTTCATTTACCACTGTGAAATCATGTGTCAAACAGTCTGCAAATTCTTGGTCTACTAGTTTCAGCAAGTCAGGAGCCAATATGTTATTCACAACCACGGCATTGGTTGCTCAGGGAGAGGTTTCTGCTTGGTCTTAATGGAATGTTCTGTGAGCAGTCCATGTTATCATCCTTTCTCCCTTTGACTTATGAGAAGGACTTTTTACTAGGGCATGTAGCGATAAGATGAGGGGGAAATGGCTATAAACTGGAAGAGGGCAGGTTTAGATTAAACATTAGGAAGAAGTTTTTCACTTTGAGGGTTGTAAGTCACTGGAACAGGTTGCCCAGAGAGGTTGTTGAGGCCCCATCCCTGGAGGTGTTCAAGGCCAGGCTGGACGTGGCCTTGGGCAACCTGGTCTAGTGAGAGGTGTCCCTGTCTATGGCAGGCAGGTTGGAACTCGATGATCTTCAAGGTCCTTTCCAACCTAAACCATCCTATGATTCTGTGATTATTCATATAGGTATCTGTTCTTTCTCTGATGTTAACATGGAGATGACAACTTGGTAGTGCTACATTTAGTGAAACAAAGGCTGAGGAAATAAGAAATAACTACGGTTCTAGAATATGCAGTTTCAAGTAGTCTTTCCAGTGGATGTATTTCTTTAATAGAGGTTGAATCTCTAGATATGTCTTCACTCCAAACTTCATAACCCATTTTCTGCAAGATTTAAAAGGCAAGTTTTGTGGATTTCAACACCAAATTGTCACTCACCTGATTTCCTGATCAGTATTTCCCTATTAAATTGTTTTACCTCTAACGCACCTCCTTCAGAATAGCTTTTTGCTTAAAATGTGTTCACTCATACTACTGAGACTAAAGACAGCTTTTCCATTTTGTGTTACCTCCCTTCTTCTGTGATTATGGAATAATATGTGCTGTATCTTCAGCTCTGTAGGAGATATATGAGATTTTAGTAATCTCGCTGTATTCTTCTGTTGCATTTATGTGGACTCACAAACCGAGGTGCCATCTGAAAGGAGTTAAATACTGAGAATTTCTTTCTGGTATCAGCTGTAAAACTGTGCCTTTAAAACTAAAGTTGTTCTTCAGCTCCTTGTTTTTAGTAAGTCTTATTCCTGAGAGTGTGCAGCATATTCCCTCTCCAGAAATAACGATCGATTTAACTTACTGCATAATGGAGAGATGGGAAGTCCTTCCCTCTGGGGCCTTTTGTACTTCTAAACCTGCAGAAGGGAAACTCTTTGGTCATCAGGTGTATTAATGCCGAGTTTGACGAAGGGAAAGATAACCTAAATTTCTGCCTCGTTTTTTCCAGGAGCTTTAAACAGTCCAGTCCTCAGCTGACAACTTGTTAATGCATGCTAATTGTGGTTTACAAGAGGATTTAGAAAATAATTTATGGGGAGGGAAATCTCATTGGTTACTGCTTTAGTGAGGGAAAATAAATAGTTGTTTTAACTACCAGCATTTCTGTACCTGGGTTTTCATCCTCACTTCCCTGGAACTTAGTTTGTCCATCTATACATATGTGTGCTCACCTCTGTGTGTGTGTGTTGCTCTTACCGGTTTACCCTTCATGGCACTTCTTAGCTCCTGGTAAGAGCAACAAAACAAACTGAATTTTCATTTGATTTGCTGAAGTTTTAGTCACAGCAATTTCAAATTCTTTTTTTTTTCAATATGCTTTTAGGGAATTTCATGTCTCAAGGGAGGTAAGCAGAGAGCTAAAACATTAATGGATGCTCCAATTCATTCGGCATGGAAGTTATTTAGAAACTTTTCAAATATCACATTTATAAATAATGCTGGTTTGCCATATTTCCTATAAAATGTCAGATTCTTTATAACTGTTATCATTGAAACGTGGTCTCTGATCACAATGCTGCTTCCGTTAGTATTTATTACTCAGTGTGTCTTTCTTTTTACTGGACAACCAAAATGTGTACTCTGGTGTTTTCAGTGAAAATGTTTTATTCTCGAGGTCAAGGACATTTTTATCATGTTTGTCAAGACCTCTATGACTTTTGTTATATAAATACATTGTGCGTTTTTTTACAATTAATCAGTTTGTTTACGAGGAAGAAAATAGTGTCCATTTTGTAATAATGGAGATGCTTCTAAGTGAAGTCCACTGGTACTGGAAGAAATAGTGTTGGTTTGCTGAGATGGATGATCATATTGTCCAACTTCTTACTCTCTCAGATGGTGGGTTCACATTAAACATGTTCATGAGCGTATTTATGACTTCCATTAGATTGTATTTGCAAATAGGCAAATGTAGTTGCGGGTGTTAAATAGAGACAAGCAGCTGCAGGACAGTGGCCCTCCATTTCATATTGTGAAAAAAGTGGGGGAAGCGATGCAGAGAGAGTGCTCCCTTGGGGGAAGAAAGGCCTAGATTATTATTGTTTTTATGGAAATTACGTTAGCATGAGACACTGATATTTAGAACAAACATACTTTTGGGTTTCCCCCTTTTTCTGAGGTAGAGAGGAGAATTAGGAAAAATCTTTCCATCTGGGCTTTCTCTCATATTCCCGTATGAACAGAAATTGTTCTGTTTTCCTAATTTTTTTCAACATTTTGTTAAGTTCCTGTTCATGTTTACATTATTTCACACTTATTTCCTCTTGTATGCACTATAATTACTCCTCCGTTATCAAAGCATAATACTTTGAGTTGCTGGACGCCACTGCATGACATTTATCTCAACCTGTCTTTTCCTTTCTTTCATTACTCCAATGAGTGTTAACAATAACTAAAATTCTGACAAGAATCTTAAATGTCTAAATTGTACATTTGTTCTAAGGCATGTTGAATATGCCAACAGCACAGCAAAAAGAGATAAAAAAGTCATTGCTCATTGAAATGAGAGAGAGAGAAATGTATCCACTGTTTACCTGCTGTTGCTGTGGAGCGTGTGGTATCAGATAGAGGATATGAATTTTATTTGTTGTGTCATTATTTAAACAAGCAGTTATTGCAGAATCGACTATCCATCTTTATATGCAACTTCAGTTAATTAAATGCTTTGCAGTACCTGATGGCTTTAGGAAGCTGAGTGGCTGGTGAGTCATAGTTATCTAATTTCACTGTTATTTTCTGAACCCAATTCTGTCTTATTTTGTTGTGTGTATTGAACTCTCTGTCTGGGCCCCTTCACTGATTCCATGTGATTCTTTCCATATCCAGCAACCTTGCTTTTCCTTTTCTTTCAGGAGCTTTTAAGAGTGACAGGTTATGCAATTATTAGTACCAAGTCCACAGACTAATATCTGCTCACTTTACTCTTAAATCCCAAAGATTGTTCCTAAAAGTTCAGGGTTTTCTTCATAGCTGTGTATGTTGTCTCAAATCCTGTAAATTCATTCTTTGTTGTTAGTAATTTCTTTCAATAAAAGTGCCTTTTTAGCAAGTTGCTTGTTGCAAAATGCTCACATTGGGGATTGCTCATACCAGGGCTGCTCTCAAAGAAGTTTGGGAAGTTCTTAAAGCAACAACTGAAAACCACAACCACCGTGTTCTCTCGCTTTCATGACCTTCTCTACCAATGCTTGGCTGGGTGGGTGGACCACTGTGCCCTGGCAGTTGTCTGCTCTGGCTTGGTCCTGGAAATCTCTGACCACCTCTGTGGCCCAGTAAGCAGAACTGGTTGTTATTTGGCAGCACGCTCCAGCAAATTTAGTAGAAGCATTTGTGCAGACATAGTGAATTCTTATTTCCGTCAGAGTTACTGTCTATGATTCATTTTCACCTGCGTTTCCTACTTTGCTAAGTATTCTGGAATATATTAGTTCCTTTTAGCAAAATAATTCCAGATTACAGATAAATATATTTGTTAAAGAGGGGATTTTAGTAGTTTAAAATGAAATTTCATCATTTAAAACTCTTTGCTCCTCTTCAGCTAACTTTATATTTATCTGGTTGTTTTTTGTTTGTTTTTTTGTGTTTTTTTTTTTCCTTGGCAGCCTAAAGCATCACAACGGTCATATTGTTCAGGATTTCAAAGAGCCATCGTTTATCATTGTGGATACAAGTAAACGGACAATGGTGTCCCGACCATCTGCTCAAGCTGCTTGAGAACAGTCTTCTGTGCAAATGGCATGAAAGGTAATTTAACCTCAGAAGGTGCCCACAGCGCTTCAGTTCTGTTTACCATTGTCTCTTTGCCAGTCTAAAAATAAATCATGCTGAACAAAAAAAAATAAAAATCCCTTCTTCTTTCCCAATTTAAAGAACAGATCATCATAGGAGCTAATTTCAGCTAATTTCACTAGCAAGGGGTTGTTTTTCCTTTCTAGTATTTTTCTAAGTAGCAAAGAGCTTTTCTGGGATAAATGGTAGCTGTCTTATAATTGTCTTTGTTGCTGTAGGAGGCTGTTGTTTTTCACAGTACAAAATAGGATATAATCATAGAGTGGTACTCAGTGCTGAGTGAACCACACTTTCAACATATCAAATGCAATTCTTCCACGACCCCTTTGTTATTTTGCTTTGCCAGCCCATGTGTTTTAATGAGGAAGGCACCTGTATTAGTAAGCAAGAAGGTGGGTTTTTTTGCAGAGGGATATTCAGTCCTGAAAATGATGAGTGCTTTTCTCCAGCTGTTCTTTTTCAAAGCCTCGTTTGGTAGTAGTTTCACTCTCTGGTCCCAGTGAAACTGTTAAAATGCTTTTAAAGGCTTTTAAAATTTCACTGCCAGTAAAAAAAAAAAAAAAAAAAATCAGAATAGCAGTTGTAAAATGTGTACCTATATATATAAAATAGCCAAAGGAGGAAAAGGGGTTCCTTTCTAAATTTAAATATGTATTTCAGGATAGAAAAGAAGGACCTGACATTCATCTCACTGTCACTGGTTTTACAGTTCCTGTTGGTTACAGTGGTTAATGTCAGGACTAGCAAGAGTAGTCTTCAGGTGTTGTCCCACAGCTGTACCATCTGCCATCTACTGTGCTAATTTCTTCAGTTCCCATCATAGCAAATAAAGCAGTTTCTGGCTCCTTCATGCTCTCTTCTACTGTTTATACTGCGTTCCCGCTGCTTTATAGTAGGTCAAACTAGTCCAAGATTTGAGACTTTTTTCTTGCGAAGATTGGAGGTTGAATCAGGTGTTGAAGAGTATATTCTCTGAGATGCTGTGGCTGTGCAGTCATCTTGCATGCTGCTGCAGGAGGAGAAGTAGAAAATGTGTTTTCCTGGCTGTTTTGTCAGATAGCTTATTCTGAGGGCACGTGGGAATAGCAGCAGCAGAAAGAAGGTATATGTAATCTGTATTCAAGAAATGAACTTGGATCAAAGTAACAGTGAAGATAGCATGTCTGTGAGAAAAGATGTATGTCTGAGCTCGTTTTGTTGCTGAATTAGCTACATTGGTTTACCTAACCTAATAAAATATGTCTTATTGTAATAATAAATACATTCGGGACATGAAAATGGACCAAGTTATTATATTTAATTGTGGAAAAAGTATCCGGTCTTCATGGTGGCATAGCTTTTGCTCCAACTTAACAACATAAGCCTGATTCATGTTTTTCTTGGACATTTTCACTTAGGTTTTGGGGTTTTTTTTTAAAGCAGAAGAGGTGGAACATGACAGATTTGAAAATGTTTTATATAGCTTTCAACAAGAAGCAATTTATAGCAACTTGAAGTTACATAACTTCTAACTCCACTTTTTTCACGGCATGATTTAGATAGTTCTGGTGCTTTCACAATAATTCAAAGGAATATGCAATCAGTCAATCCATCTTATCTATTTTAAGCATTTCCAAGGAACTATCACTGTAGTTTCTGGGTTCTAAATCTGAATACAAGTGACAGTTTGCCATAAATATGCATTTTGCAAAATATCAGAAAGGAAAATGGCTTTATTCATTTATGAAATGAAGACTTCCTCAAATAAACGGATCCCACAGTGTTCCTCATTGTATTCCCTACCGAATTAGTATGAAGTTGTACAGGTACTTTAGAACAAAGTGTGTTTGTCATAGGTCTCCAGCTTCCTGTAGATCTGTAAGATTCCACGATTATGAGAACGATAATGTAGTATTACCTTTTAGGAATCACATTGGTCTAGATATAAGACAAATGAACCCAACAAAATTTTCCACAAAGAAACATTTAGGATAATCTAGGAGGGCATCTAGGAATTCATCCAGATGGCTTCAGAATACTTATAGCCAGAGCTAGTTTGAATAACATCATAAAATAGTTTGTTCTAATAATTTTGTGATATTGTTCAAATGAATCGTTCAGCTTTTAGTCAAGTGAATAATTCATGAACATTCATCTAGAGGAATTTAATCAAGGCATCTGCTTAATATTTTTGCAATTCATTCTGTTTTACCTATAGTACTATCAAAGCAATGCCTCAACCTCAGCTGGCACCTCTGTGCGGTTTGGAAGTTTGGGTTTTGCATCATTTGAGCTCACAAAACCGGGGAAAATAGGATTGACATTATAGGGCAGAAGTAGGTGCCTGTCTGGGACATAAAGGTTACCCAGCTGGAAAAAACAGACTATCAGTTGAGAAAAGTGTGAGGAGAAGTACAAATCAAGAGCAAGAAATTTGGAGTGGATGAAAATAGCCCTAGCAGGTAGAAAAGCTTGTGTCTCAGGAATATTTACTTCAAATCTTTAAATGTTCACTCCTTGTTCATGTTTCACAGCTGTAGAGCAGATTTGGATGGTTTTAGTGCACTTTTTCTATCTGCATGAAATTTTTACTAGAAAGAAGAGGAGGAATATTAAAAAAAAAAAAAAAAAACAGAAATAACGAGCTTTTTTAATGGCCAGGACTGCCACTGTAATTCAAAGCAACAGTGTCAACAGATGGAAATCTCTGTTAGTCTTGAGCTAAGACAAAGACTTTTGGAAGACCCTCTTAGTGTTTCCTGAAGTACGAAAGTCATGAAGGTTTGAGAGCTCAGTTTATCTTCTGTGTTTCAAAAGGTACATGGTATTTCTGTATGTTATTGTTGTTGAAATTTTATGGACCATGTTATTCTGGACCATGTATCATTATTAGGTTCACAGAAGGCAGGAATTACAGATTAGGTGGGATTTGATTTCTGCCTCACATCTTCTCCAACTCATGAACCGTGGGTGGACTTCATTGGTTGTTACAAGTCGAATGGTAGTCTGTCCTGAGATGAAGTAGTTCGTCAAGAGACAGGAGTAAATATTGTTGCTCTCCCAAATGGAACTTTTTCTTAAATGTGCATTTGATGGAAGGTCTGAGACAAACTGTGAAGAAGCTAGTTCCCAATATATGGTAATGCCATTACAAGCATTGTCCTCACCCATACCATGTAGCACTGACATTTGATTTCATGAGCTGTAATTAACTTCTGTTATCTACCATGATTGTAGGCTGTGGTTAGTTTTCAGTTTGTGGTGAGGACGTCTTAGTGCAAGCATATGTAAGTGGCCTAATGTGTGCTGGCTGTCTAAATTCTAATATATAATCAATGGACTATATGTCTTTGTGGTAGTCAGGCCAAAAGAATGACTTGAATGACCATTTCCTATAGGTTCATATCACTGACACTTGTGTATGCTGCTAGTACCATTTGAAATGCTGTGGGGTATGTGGGACATCCAGATGGAACAGACATATGTGTCACAGGCCCTATAGGAGACCTGCAGCCTCCTGAAGCAATAGCTGGAGGCCAGGAAGGAATATTCCAGGACATCTCTGAGGGCAATTGAATTGGGCCTTAGATGTCTAGGTAACAGTAAACTTAAGCATCTTTCTTGTGTGTAGACAACAGATACTGGGTGTGTTAATCTGAAGCTGAACTTCATCTTAACTGTGTCTTTATTGTATTTTCTACAAAGACCCTCACTGACATGAGAATCACATAGAGAATTAAAAAGAGTGAGGAAAATCATCCAGGTTTGGTTTCATTTGCTTACTACAGTCCCTTGTAGGAGTATGACATTACTACTGTATACCAGAGACACTTTCAAGGGCATGCCCATGAAAATTTAGTTTGAAGCAGCTGAAACAGATGCCAGTGCAGACTTGCTGGCAAAATGAGAGACAGAGGCAGGAGCTCAGGTGAGCACGTGTAACAGCCCAGCGTATTGCATAATGCAATCAGGAAAAACAGTCCCTTGGCTTCAGACTTAGGTGAGGACCTCATGCTAAGTAAAGCAATGTCTTGCAGCAGGCATTCAGCCAGGCACGTTGTCTCTGACCAGGGACACACTGCAAGGAAAAAGGGTTGAGACTGCAGCTTGCATGACTTTGTCCATTTAGAGACCCTGAGCAGAGCTTTGGTGTCTGGGGCAGTAAATGGGGCCTGAGCTGTTTCATGACCATAGGGGCCCAAGCAGGGCCTTGACCACTTGGGAGCAGCATGGACTGTAAGTCAGACTTGGGCAGTTTAGGGTTGGCAAGGGGTACTTGGCAGCAGGTGATGGTGAAGGCAGCTAGCTGGGCTTCAGCGGTAAGGGGGCCTTTTGCAGGGTAGGGCACTTGCAGGTGGCTTGGGATGCTGCTCTGGTTGGTGTTTGCTCTTGTGCTTGGAGTTTTCCCAGCAGGATCACACTCTGCTTTTAATTCTTTTTGAAATAACTTTTGAGGTCTTTCAGGCTAGTATCGGGAAAAGCTGGCTTCTGATCAGAACGTGTCGGTTCTGATAGTAGAGACAGTCTTGGGCCCTCCAATACAGGAAAGATGTTAATGAACTGGAGCAAATTCAGCAGAGGACCACCAGGATGGTCAGGTCTACAGCATCTGTCCTTTGAAGACAAGTTGTGGGACCAGGACTGTTCCAGCCTGGAGAAGAGAAGGCTTTGGGGACACCCAACAGCAGCCCCTGGTACCTGCAGGGAGGTAATGGAGCCAGGCAGTGATGCGTAGCTGGGGGAAGAGTTAATGAGGACAAGCTGAAACAATAGGTTTAGACTGGAAATAAGGATAAACATTGTCACATGGAGGACAGTCAGGAGCTGCATTGGGTTGGCAAGAGGTGCTGGGCTGGCTCCCTTCTCTTAAGCGTTCAAGACCCAACTGGACAAAGCCCTGAGCAACAAAGTCTGATCTCACAGCTGACCCTGCTTGAAGCAGCAGCTTGGACTAGAAACTGCCAGATGTCCCATCCTACCTGAATTTTCCTATCATCTTAAGATACGTTATTTCAAAAAGTGAACCCGGTAGCTTCTCTGTTCAAGTCTAATTAGACAAAGACAGAAGATCTATTTCCCCTTAACTGAAGATGCAAAGACAGTAATTTTCCTTTTCTGGTAGTAAAAGATGTGGCCGCAGAATTAATTGAATTAACCCTGTTGTGGTACAATATAAAATAAAGGTTGGGAATTAAAGTGGTTTGTGAAATCTTGTTGTTACAATCAACATTAAAAAATTGTGAAGGCACAGAAAAAGAAAAAAAAAAAAAAACAGCAGAAGGGTTCACTGTGGGGTTTGTTGTATTTTGTTTTGTTTTTTTTATATGACACCTTTTTTGTTGTTAAAAGATGGGAAAATTAAATCCTACTTCCTTATAAGTGCAACAAGGCAAACACACAAAAAGGAGAAAGAAGATATAACAATTTGACTTACACTTCCTCAAAATTAGGGAAACCCAGGAAAAAGAAATTTCAGGTTGTTCTAGGATATTTTTTCCTCTTCTCTCCCCATATCAGTGGAGAAAAAACTTCCCTATATATTTAAGGAAACATTGAAATAGCTTTTCTTACCTCCCTAATTAAAGCCATTCTTTATTTCTTTAATCTCAAGTCATGTATTACGGATAACCGAGCATATACTGCTAGCTATGCCTGTGTAAAAATAAACAAGTACTTACTTTTGAATTATGACACATTTGCATAGGGTGAGAGCTGCATTATGCAAAAAGATAATTAATTACTTTTTGCCTTTCCCACTATTATGAAATAGCTGGTAAAACTGAAAAGGAAAGTAGAAAACATCAATTTAATTGACTTGTGAACAAAAAGAAAAGTGTTTCAAAAGTATGCAAACCACTACGTAAATAAAGACTTTATATTATAGTAGTGTTTCAGATAAAAATCATGTTTTTAAAGAAAAAAAAAGAAAATAAATACAACAGTAAAGCATAGTTATCATAAAACAATAATAAAAGCAACAGTGAATTGGATGTATTTTGCATGAATTCAAAGAGCAGGATTTGAGCAGGCTCTGGAACACAGGAACCATGATCTTGCTTTTTTATTTGTTATTTAGCCAATTGCGTACTTGAGTAGAAAAGTGGCTGCGAGTGTTTGAATTTTGATCGCTCCTATCTATACCAGTGGCCATGTACGGCTGAGCTGGTGACCTCCTTCCTAGAAAAGCCCAACGTGTGCAGCAGGATTAGGTAAGATGCTACTACTTGTCTTGCTTCAAGAACAGCCACAGACAATTTAGAGTTTGCTCATAATGCCACAGTTCTTTTCCTACAACTTAGGAAACAGAAGATTGTAGTGGAGTGTAACCAGGACAGGTATCAGATCACCATCAGCTGAATTTTTCTTAGTTGCACCAAAATCTTAAAAGATGTCTGCAAGAACTTAACTACTTTCAACCATACATTCAGGAAAATGCAGGTCAGTTGGTATTAATATCAGAATGAGTTTTTTCGTGTCGTTGGCGATGTCCCAGAATTATTTTCAGACTTTCTCACACTGTTGATGGTCTTTTGACTATTGTAACACTGTCTTATGCTAGTTTATGAGAAGCATGCCATTATAGTTCATAAAACTTTATTACAGCAGTACTACTATTTAATGTTTCAAGATTGTTCCCTTTAGTAGTAAGTAAGGCAAGTAGTGTAAAATTAGTGATCGCTAAAACTTTATGACAAGATGCATTTGATTTTGTTGTTTTAATATTCAATTCCCACATCCTCAAGTATGATTTTGGTTTTTTTAGTTCTGTTCCGTTATTTTCAAGCTACTGCCTCTGAAGTTTGTTCTGATTGAACCTTGAACTGATCAAATATGTTGTTGATCGCATAAGCTTGCATAAATATACAGATCGTTATATTGGTTCTGGAGAATGCATACAGAATACATTTAATGCATTTATGAATAGTTTAATGAATAAAGGAAGTCTTTATTGGTATTTTCATCTTGCCCAGTAAATGGGCATGAAACATTTAATTATTTCTAATTTTTAAAAGTTTTTACTTATACACAATCACTAGTTCTAGCTGGAGGTTTTGTTTATGTCAGAGTGTGTGTGTATATATATGTGTTAAAAAACACATATTTATGCTTGATTTCTGTTTGATTTGTTCTTCTACTGCATCTTTCACCTACTGTTTGACTTTTTTCTTTCTTCTAATGCATTTTGACATTTGCCTGAAATGTTCTTATATAGAAACATTGCTGACATTTCTCAGATATTTAGAAACACGTTACCTTTTAATCCTATATCGCCTATCTTCATAGCAAATAACCTAAACTAGAAATTTGTATGTTTAAAAAGAAATCGGTTAGGGGTTGCGTTTTTTTGAGTGGTTTTGTTCTCCCAAAGGTAGGCGAACACTGGTCAGCTGAGACTATGCTGCCTAGAGAAGGTATCATCCTAATGAGAGTAGTATTAAAAGTGTGTATTTTGAATTCCTAGTCAAAAAGCTTTATGTTTTTAAATAAATAATAATTTTGCTAGTACTTCGATCAAATTTTAGCAGGCAAAGTATCTTAGGTATAACATTTGGATTGTGATTTGTTCCATTGCACTGAGGCTAAAGGTGTGTTATGTATCTTCACTGCAGTACAGAGCTATTTTCATATGATATATTTGGGAAAGTGTGGCTGTTAGCATTTGGCCTCTTGGTTTGAAATGGTATGACAAAACTTGTAAGCATTATTTTATTGGTTTTTTTAGTGCTTTAATAGTTAAACCAGTCTTGGAATTATCTTTTGCATCTCTCTAAATTACAGCCAGGAGTTTCCAAAGGAGAGGGGTTAATTCACATACACGATTAGCTTTTGATGTAAAAAGAATATGGAGGTTCCATAGTGAAGTCTCACTGTGTGCAAATCTTATAATCAGAAAGGGACGTAGTGCTTTCATGCTTCTCTAGAAATAAGACACATTCCTTTTACAGTGTTTACTTGCAAACTTGCAAGTTGAAATGGACGTGAGGTCTTCCACTTCAAAACCTATTAATTTGTTAGGTGCTAATTCTTGGGGAAAAAACAGCTTTTAATATGCTTTTGGCATGCTTCCATTTCAGCACTTTAAATCAAGTCATTAAATATTTCTGATGGTTCTAAATTTTTAGAAGAAAAATAGGTCAGCAACTTGGGAAATCATTTTGTCTTTAGGAGCGGTGATGTCTTGAAAGATAGCAAAGTGATGAGATTTATTCTTGCTGCATGTGAAAAAAATACATTTTTAATGTGATAGATCACCTCTGGAATTAATACTACCTTTGAATCAGTGATCAGTGCATAACACAATGACATTACAAAAAGTAAATTAAGTATTGGAATGTTAAAATTATAGTAATTCATAGTTTTAATCTTGAAGTAACATTTGGACTACAGAAAATACTGCATTGCTAAAAGAATCATGGAAGGATAGAATATACATGGGAGTGTATGAGCGACAGGTACAAGGGATTTCAAGGCATTATGCAATAAATGGGTTGGTATCAAATAATGTTGATACAGTTGAAACTTACAATATGCTAATGGAGTTTAGAAAGCATGAATTAAATTATTTAGTGATTTTACCATGCTGATGGAATATTATCTCTTTTATTAACTATATTCATTGCAAATGGAATATCTCTTTTCTAGGCAGATTTAGTGCAATGGTTAGCTGCTAAAAAGTCAAAAACCCAAATCCTGCCTTATGTTCTAAAATAAGTGGTTTGATAGTCAGTTTTGCAGTACATGAGAAAGGCAAAACCACATCTACAAATGCTATGTTTTACGGTTTTTTGACCTTATTGAGCTTAGAGAACTTCAGTCCAAAGGACGACAGTGTATGAGCAATGGTCAATAGATGGTGTTTTACTCTTCCTTTTTTTTTTTTTTCTTACAGTGCAAATATGCTACAGAATGGACTTTTCTAAGGCACTTTAGAATAACAGCAATCAGGATTTAAATCTGATTAGAGTTGTCATTCTATAGGGTAAGCTTGTTTGGGTGGTTCTTCCAGAAAAGCAGTTTGCAATGGTAGGAACACCATGTTTCTGGACGTCAGCACTCCACTCGTGACAAAAAATATAGTAAAACAGAAGTGGGTCTTCAGCTTTTTTCATGTTCAGTGTATATACTGTCTCTCACAAAGTTGATTGAGAATCATGACAATTAGAAGGAAACTTCTGTTTTCCCCATAGAGTTTTGGGTGGTTTTTTTTTTTCTTTTTTGTATTAGATACAACTTACTGTTTTTTCAAGTGGGGACATTATTTATGCTAAAAGAGAGGGGCTGCTTTTCTCTTGAGTGAGTTCTGAAAATCAACCAGATTTCAGAAACTGAGAAAAGGATAGTGATATATGTCCTTTTTTCCCCTCCTATTATCATCAAAATTATCATCTTGAAGTATTTTATTTTAGCATTTGCAACTTATATGCTCACCAGAAGTTACTATCTGGAAATTACATTTTTATAGATGCATAGACTGCTGACTATTTGTTACAGGTATGAATTGAATTTTACAAAATAGTCACGATAAAATTAAGATGAACTCTTGTAGCTACAGCAACACAACAGAATGTGTAAGGCTTATATCTGTGGCAGAATTAAACAGTGCATATATACAGGTCATAACGTATAGTTAGTAAGTTAAAACAATAAAAATCTAATGTTGCTATGGGATTGTCTCTGTTAATAAACTTAATAAACTATCCCAAGTGTATTTTACACACTTACTGTTCTTGCATTCAGCATCTTTTGTGTAATCCCTAAATTAAGTCACCCCAGTTTCCTCAGTCACCTACACTAATGAAACATAGTGTATCTAGGTATTCGAGTATTGAAACTGAAGGGAATATAATGAGCTAATAGCAATTGAAAGGAGATTAACAGCTCTGTCTTATATTCCAGTAGTACTTAAGTAGACTTTTTTTCCCCTTTTTGTTCATTTATTCCAAGCAACCTCTCTTCTGAGACTGACCTCTGATGGAAGCTTTACCTTGTTTAACGAATGAGTGTCATCAGAGCTGCTTTAATTGTATAAGCTCTCTTCACAGGCAGTGAAATGAATTTGAACCTTGAGTGTACTTTGGGAATAGAGCTCCGACTTTTTTGAAACACGCTGAGGGTTTCTGGGAGAAAGGCATGCCTTACCGTACTAAAAACTTTGGGGCACAAACAACTTAAAGGCTGGAAGGCAAAATGGAATTCGGTAGTTTCATTTCCCCCAATCACTCAGGATCTCTTGTGGACAGGTAGGCTTAAAGCAAATCAGATTTGCCTCTGTTCGTTGAAATACATTGAAACTCCTACTTCCACCCAAAATGTCACTCAAAGAATAATTATTTTCTAGTTAAACACCTTTTGACTAGAAATTACCAACTCATTGGAAATGTTCTGAGCAGTTCTGTTCTCAATTCAATAAGTACCTAAATTTTGTTGACAAACCTTTGTTTTGCCTTTAAGTCTCTCTCTAGTATATACTTCATCAGATGTAGTAGTTTTATGTATGTTGTGAGGCATTGCATAGGTTTCAGACATGAAGATGAGTAAGTCAGAGCTGCGAACAATTTGCAGTCCACTTACAATTGCGGTGTATTATTAAAAATTCTGATAGTGGAATATAACTTAATAAAATTCTTACAATTTGAAATAAGTTTAAAAATATTTGGACAGTTTACAATAAAAAAAAAAAAAAGCTGAGTAATCTTGGAGGGCTGGCCTAGATACTTTACAGTAGCTGAGGTCTTGAGTTTGAGTTTGTCGTCTTAAAGTTTATGTCCTGGATTTTTAACATATTAATGAATGGAGCAACTATGAACAATACTTGGGAAATTGTCCCTACTGTTAAAAACATCTTCCTTTTATTTGAAAGCTGAATTTGTGTGATCTGGGCTGCTAATGTGACTCCTATTACTAAATTTCTGTTTTTCTGTGGCACCATAAACTGTGACAAGTTCATCCCTTAACTTCTTTTCTGAGCAAGCTTTTGGTATCAAGCCCAGTTGTTGATCGTTTGCTCATTCTTAGGATACTTTGGGTTTGATATGGTTTTGATACCTGTTTTTGAACATGTCTATGTGGCTTTGCAACAGTAAGTTGGGAAGGGAGTTTGGGGGAGGAAAGAGGACAGTTCCCCAGAGTGCAACAGAATTATGAAAATCACATGGGAAAAAAAAGTGTTCTTTTTGCCATTAAGGAATATGAGTTGTAATCCTTATAAGTGACTCCATCCTTCCATGGTGATGGAAAATAATTTTCATTTCTTCTGATGACTAGATATTTCACTCTTCAGAGGAAATATGAACATCAAAAGTGGATATTATCATATTTTCACATCAGCATTTAGTATTTTGGCCACAAACTAATATACTGTGGATGCCTTGAGGTATGCAAAGTTCATGCTGAGTGCTTTGTTATTGATGTTTGTGAGGTAGTTGAAAATTGTATTCTATGAATCACATTTTCAGTTTTAGTTCATAAAAGCATTAGTTAAATATAAAATGCATAATGTATTGTGCATATGTATGATTTCCAAGGGATTATTATGTGCCGTATGAATTTCTTAATTTTAATAATTTAAACTAAGCGATTTTCTACTTCACTGGATTCTGCAGTGGTATTGCTTAGGGTCCGATTCCAACAAAAGCACTCTTACTGACCCATTAGCATATGCTTAAATAAGTTTTAAGTATAGTGTATTTAAATTCACCTCTTGTAAAGTACTTTGATTAACTGTGGTCTTTCCTTTTGAAAAAAAAAAAAAGGCAATTTATTTTTTCATTAGTTCAACAGTTATTTGGATTTTTTTGGCAATATTAACATTGTGGAAAAGGAAAAAATATCTTAATTGGACTATGACAATATATAATCTCAGAAATTCTTTAATTATTGATTGACTTTTCTTCAACTACCTTTATGTTTAAAGGATAAATGTCAGAAACAAGCATTTTCGTTTCTACTGAAAACTTGCGTAACTTGCATCTTTTCATCCTGCAATGTCATTTGCAGTGTAGTGGTTTATATTAGAAATATTTGATAGTCTTAACTGTAGCTGTGTAATTCCAAGTGTGACTACAGTTAAGTAAAAAAGAGAGGCAGTATTAGTCTGGGCAGGTAACGAAGCTGAAAACCTGGACCTGTGGATCAAATTGTGAACATGAAATATGCTTTTCAGTGATAATGTCTGTTAAAACTAAGCCCCAAAGGCTCTGAAGTTCTTTCTGACCACGTGAGACCTGTCAGCTTGTCTTCAGGTTGGCTGCTATAAGTTTTCTGTGGATATGAAAAAAACCCAAAAAGAAACCAAAAATAAAAAAAAAGGAAAATTAGTGTACTTTTAGTAAGCATTTGCAATATGATTTTGCTGATAATCAATGAAAAATCCATTTCACTTGTGAAATTAATTGTACAGTAAACATTTACATTGCCAAATCTATTGTTCTCTATATTCTGCTAAAAGAAGTAGGATGTTTTTTGTTTCATGTTGTTGTTAGCTCTGTTTTTGACACATCACCTGAGATCTATAGCGCATTCTTACTGAGCAAAACCTTTTAAACTATTTTTTTTACTATTTTGTGGCTTAAGTCATGTCTGAATTAGCCACAAGTGAGGTTGCTAGATTTAGTGTATCAAAATTTACAGTTTTGTTTTGACATTGACTCCCTTTTCAGTGGTCTTACTCACCCCATCAGTGCTGAACTCCTCAAGAAAACACGGACTGTGCAATGAGTGTTTCCACTGTGGCTTCACTGCCTGTAGCATTGTCTTTGAGCAAGTAATGTCGTAGGAAAGCCCTGAACGTAAATAATGAGGTACAAAAAACATACATAAAATTAAAGTCTAGACTACCTGTACTGCCTCTGTATTTTTGGGAGTCATCTTTAGATTTATTCCTGCATGCCACTAGAATTCTGTCTCAAGAGTCTGAAGCTGAGTTTTGGAATTAATTATGATTAGGGTGCCTCAAATCTTTCTTGATAACGTGCATACTTGAAACTCCTCCTCTATACATTAGAGTGCCTTACTACTCTGTCAGATTACACAGTTCCAGAAAATTGAATTGCGTTTGAGCATCTGTTGCAGTTAATCTCAAATTATTTCTATGCATTTTCCTAGCTTTAAACATATTTTAATATAATATTCACTAGAAATTAGCAATGCTAAACAAATTAATCTCACAGAAGAAAAAGCGCCCAAAGAAAAATGTAGAAAGCGAAAGTATAAAATGCCCAGATTGATCATGACAGCATAAATCAGTCCTACAGAATTATTATGGGCAGTCCTTACTTATCATGTCTAACAAAATTATAGTCTTTTTCTGAGCTTATGCAGATGCATATCATACACTCAGCCTGTTCTTAACAGTAAACAGTGATAAACTTGAGTGACGACTGATTCCTTTGGTACTTCCAGGAATAACGGTGCAAAATAGCTGTATAAAATGGGAAATTTGGGCAATTTGTCATTAAAGAGAAGACTAGTGCTACACTGAGTTCATTGTCTACCTCGGCCAGAAAGAATTCACTATTTCTTACATAACTGAGTCTGTAGAAGAGCAGTTTAAGGCCCCAATTCATAAGTATTTTTTTTAGTTTTGTAGTTTTGCCAAACCCTGTAAAACTGCTAGTTTCTAAATAAGCTTTGTCTAAATTAAACAGAAGGTAAAATCTTCCTGTCTAAACTATAGGGGAATTTGAAGAAATAGAAATTCATTAGGGTAAAAGCTCCGCCTCTGTTCCCCTTCAAATTTGTTCGTATATCAAAGGTGCACAACACCTGCCTCAATGTTGGTGCAAAACTGTATGCTTCTCTGCTATTGCAATGGTCATGCTGGTTCATGGACACCTTTCTGACACGTGGCTAACGAGTGAGGCTCTATGGAAATTAGAATAATATTATATACAAAGAATCTTTCAGATCAACCTCCTTTTTTTTTTAACATTAAAGTTTTGAGTAGACAGTGTGATGACAAATATGAGCCAGTTTAGTGATTCTGTGACTCTGAGCTGCCAAACATCAGCCAAATCCCATGCGACACCTTAGAGGAGTACGAGGGCTTCTCTGCACTCTGCCTGTGGGTACGTGGTCATTTGGCACAATACACACAGTCCCAGAAGCGATTCTTCAGCCCCTGGAGCACAGGAGGGAGGAAAACGGGAGCCATTTTATTGTCCCTGGTTTATGTTGTCTTGTGTTTTGTTTGTTTTTTTTTTTTTTTCCCCTGGCCAGAGTAATTCCTATTTATCGGTTAATTGAATTAAAGTGTTTTTTGCTACTAGAGCAGCACAGAGCAGCCTCAGTGGCCCCAAGAAGGCACTGTCTATAGGCTGCTCTGCAAAAGGAGGGGTTGTACAGCACTTTTTCCGTTAATGAACCAGAACAACCTAGGCCACTCTAGCTTCCTGAGCAAATGTCTCCTGAGTATTAGCAGTTTCTATTTATCTGCTAATGGATAAATCAAGTTATGCAGAAACATGAATATCACAGAACCCCACAGCATGTCCCCATAGTACGTTGCATCCTCTCTTGCAGTGTGTCATTTGCATACTTTATGCTATTGCTTTTAATCAGGTCTTATGGGAAGAAGAAATACAAATATAAAATGCCTTTTGTTAGCGTAACATATATAAGTAAAAGAATTAAATTTGAGCAGGTTTTCACAAAGAAAAGGAAATAACTTTGACAGCCATTTCTCTTATGTTATGAATTCTCTGGCCTTAATGAAACAAAGATGACTTCATAGTCGATGATTTCTAAGTGCTGACTGTGAAGTCAACATGAGCTTCATCAGTAGCTCATGTTCTTGCTAGGTGCCATTCATACTTGATTACACGTATCACAAGTAAGAATCTGATAATTTATCATTCCAAGTTTAACCCATTGATTTTTTATTTTTTTTTTCATTTATAAAAATAGTTCTGAGACAAAATTCTACTCTAAAGGAATCAGCTTTGTTATGGCACAAAAATTTTGATTTAACATGAGAATAAAGCTGCACAGCAGTTTGGGAGAATGTGTTTGTTTACCTTTTCCACCTTTATTACCTTGGTGAGTGATATCAAGCATAGCTGAGAGTTCAAATAAAACAAAGGCTTTCTAGACTTATTCTTGCAGGTGCCTTTTCGATTTCCTGCCAAGTTTTTTACTCATCTGTTTCCAAATGGTACCCGCAGCTGGTACCCCTGCAGATTCCATCGAGCAACTCCTATGAGGAACAAAAGGCTTGCTCTTCTGCTTCAGCTGAGTGCGTCCCCAAACACTAATGCTTCAAACTTTGAGAAAGCTCTCTTTTATGATTGACTGTACAGCGTTATATAATCTGCATTAGATAGGTTTTAGTCTTCTCGCTGCTGCTGCATTCAGTGTACGTTATTCTCACCCCAGAAGAGCACTCATGTCTTCATTTTCTTTGCCAGTCTTTCCAGCTTGATGGTTGCGATTTTGATTACAGTTTATACTTCATTTAACCTGACTGTCCTAAATATCTTCCAGCAAGCAATGGCTTATTTTTAATGATATTTTCTTCCTTAATCACCGTGTCACTCTTTACTAGACAGAGTTGTCTTTCGGACTTATATTTTCTGTCTTAGAATTTCATCTGTAAGGTCTGAAGATAGTCTATTCAATTCTATTCTATTTCAGTTGGAAGGGACCTACACTGATCTTCTAGTTGAACTGCCTGACCAATTCAGGGCTGACCAGAAGTTAAAGCATGTTATTAAGGGCATTGTCCAAATGCCTCTTGGACACTGACAGGCTTAGGGCATCAACTGCCTCTCTAGGAAGCCTGTTCCAGTGTTTGAACACCCTCTCAGTAAAGAAATGCTTCCTAATGTCCAGTCTAAACCTCCCCTGGTGCAGCTTTGAACCATCCCCACGTGTCCTATCACTGGATCCCACGGAGAAGAAGAAATGTAACTCTCCTTTCTATCATAAGTCTGTGATACTCTATACCAGTACACCAGTGGATCTTTCATTTTAAGTATAAAAGTTTACTTTGTCTATTTTCTGTCTATCAACTTTTAACTAAGGGAGTTAGTGGAGGAGGAGTGACTGTGGATGTTGGAGGAGGGCAGGAAAAGGAGTTGAAGGAAGTAAGTCATCAATAAGATGTGGCTGAGCGTGTTTTAGCAGAGTGTGGGTATTTCTAGAAAGACATCATCACTGCCAACATTTGTTGGTAATCTGAAGGTAAGAATAGCTACATGGTGGCCTCAGCTGGGAAGGATCAGTGCATGAACTTTATCTGCAGAGCCAGGTGATGTTCTTCAAGCAGTGGCTAGCATCTGAGCCAAGGAGGGATTTTTGCAGTTCATGTCAAAGGAAATCTGTTTTATGTCTCTGTTTTATGAGAAGCACTAGTTTGTAATAATATTTATCATCATTTTGGCAACTGCTTGGTGGTAATTCTATCAGCTTGCTTGTTTTGGGAAGCCCAGCTCAGTGAAGTAATAAATAAAATGGACAGTGCTGTGACATAGGCTAGCAGGATAATAGGAAGGTGTCTCTTTGAATTCCTTTCATATTGACAGTGCCTCATTTCCAATCTTGTGCAAATAATGAGAAAAAATTAGTAATGGCAGTCATTTTTCATAATGGAACAGAGCTTGTAAGCATATCAGAGAACCATGGGTGCTTGTATTCCTGCCAGTACAGGGTCCCTACTTTGTTACCAAGAGACACTTAGCTCTGTTTTTCTTTTTCAAGGATATTTGGTTTGCTGTACAGGATTTTGAAAATAGAGAGGGAATTACTTTGCAATGACTAGTTAATTGCAGTGAAGATGGAATAGTGGTTCTTAATTACTAAACAAAACTTCAGTTTGGATGAAGAGCATGAGATTGAAGTAATCCATTTGTGTTTAGAGCAATAGTAGTAGCAGTACAAATTATTAGAAAAGTATAAAAATAAAATACTTTCTAATATTCTTTAATTCTCTATGGTAGTGGAATAAGGAGTCTAAGGAGTCAGGGAAATAATTTACCCTTTTAAAAACATCACAAACCGTCTTCTTATTTGCAGTAGGTTTTAAACTCTTCTGATTTAAAGTAGTGCCACTGTTGTAGGTTAGCGGTGTGCTACATCCCTTTAAACTGTACAAGCTTTCTTAACACTGTCAGAGACCACATATTTGTGTTGTATGTGCATGCAGGAGTTGTCCTGCCTGATGGGGAGCAGAAGTGATTTCATCTCACTTCATCTCTGAAGCATTTTGCTTCAAAGAATTCCATAAAACACCAAACCAAAGAAACTTTGTCTTGACTCATTCGCAGGTTGGTAGCAGGACTGTCCATCAGCAGAGCGTAACTTTTATGTCCTAAATATAGAATGATATAAAGAAATTAATTAGGTAGTTCATAGGCCTCCTCCTGATCATTTGTCTGTCTGTAATGAGAATTTACTCTTTACTGACATATCCTAGCAAGAACTTATGCTGCCAAGTTTTCACAGATAAAAAGGAAGCTACATAAAATGCAAAGAATACTGACATGCCCAACCGCAGTAAGCACTTGATCGATGTTGCTATACCACATGTGAATAAAATAGGTAAAATTCATCCTCCCTTCCAGTGCAGCATAGTGACAGAAAGCATACCTTAAAATGAATTATACTCCATAGGGTGTTTCACTGGAATACAATTTAGAATCCATATTATGATTTTGTTAGAATACGTATTTCTTAAATGTCTGTGTGATTTAACATATTTTCTCATTTAAGAAGAGATAAGAACCCCCCACGCTTTACAAATGAAATAATATATATAGCAAAGCTAATAAAAGAAAAAACAAACAAATAAGGTGGACATAAACACCTAGAGTAGCCAGCTTTACACCTGTCTCCTCGCTATCCACCCATTACGTCCTTGTACACGAGCATTCAGCGTGCGGTACTCGCTTACTCAGCCACAGCAGAGGGGTGATCTGGAGGGGCTGTGAATGGCATCACTCTTGCCCGTGTACTCACCAGCGTGGCAGAGTTGGCAATGCTGGAGACTGTTTTGCTGCAGCTGTCAGCAGCCAACTTTATCTTCCTTGTGCACAAAGGAGTTGTGGCTTATTTCTGAGCATTAAAGCAATGCTGTTGTCCCTTGCTAAAAGCAGGCTGTGTCCCTGGATTACAGCCTGGTGTGGAGCAACCAGCAGGGGAAAATGAGCAATAACTGTTGAGGTACATACATCAGAACTGACAACAACAGTTTTAGTGGGACCAGAGTGACGGACGCTTGAGAAATGTGCGAGCTGTATCGATAATGTGACTTATCTGTGTTTCATCCATTAACACATACTTATTTAGATGATCCATTTTTAAAGTAAAAGCCTCACATCTTATGTAAATGTGCTAGTAGATTTCAAGAACCTGCTGGAAAGGTTCCCAATCCTGCCTTTCTCTATATAGCCAAACCTGCCTTGATAAATCCAAACAACCTGGTATGTTTTCGGCATGCCATGCCAGAAAAGCAAAAAAACCCAGGACAGAAGTAAATCGGGTGATTTCATCCTGTTAATAGGATATGACAGCACACCAAGGCATGGGCTTAACATGGCTCAATGAAACAGAGGTACCACTTTTATTAGCAGGCATTCACAGAACGTGAGACTGGGCTAGGTAATTAGTATGATCTTCTCTGTGTGTTGTTAAGTTCCACATAGATAACTTTCTCTTTGGCTAAATGACTGTATTCAGACACAATAATTTCCTTCCCTCAGAGACTAAACTTAGGGGTTCAGAGAAGAGGAGAGATCAAAGCATCTTCAGTGTGCAAAGCCGCTATGACAGTAGGGAATTAATTAGATAAGACAAGCCTAGATGGTCCTAGCAGGCAATTGAGATCCTGTGCTGCAGAAGACGGCTGAGGAAGTACTGAAAAACCTGAGAAAGTAGGAATGAATCTCTGCTGGTTTATATTCACAGAGGAGCTGACCAGAGATTAGATGACAAGATAAAACCACAGAAGTTGGCATGACAGGGTTGCACAAATGCAAGCTGAGACTGGGCTGGCAGACTGTCTCATTCCCCTTTGGTAACTGTATTTTCATTTCTTACTAAAAGACATGATACCTTGAAGGAAGAACCTGGATGACTTCACCAGTGTTTTTTATGTGCTGAGACATTTTCTAATGTTCTGAAAGGAATTCAGGCATGAAGCCGTTTGGTTTTGGTTGGGGTTTTTTTTAAGTCTTAAAAAATCAAGTATTTCAAAAGATGTGTGTAGGTATAAGAAGCAAGTGAATGAAGATAATGCAGAGAATAAAAGAATTCTTATTTTAACCATCAATTATGTTTTAACAATTTTCTTTTGTTACAGTCTTTGAATATAAAGTAAGCATAGACAAATACAAATGACTGTACAATGACAATCAAGACAGTATGTTGTGACTTTGAGTGTGGAGGTATCTTTGTGTTGTACATCTTTTTATTATGTTTATAAATATGCATGCACCTATTCTGATGCATAGAATTAGAGACTTAGAACTTTTAAATTATCTGTTCCTAATATCTACTTTTTAGCAGGCTGGTTAAGCAGTAAAGACAAAGTTTTTAGTTTCAGTGGCAAATGATGAGCAGTTGAGTAAGAACATGCATATATAAGGTAGGCTAAAATTTGTATCTAAGCAGTATGAAATATGCACAAATTAGCTGAATGTTAGTGCTCACATGGTCACTTTATTAAATTGTGGTTACAGAGATACCCTGACTATAAAGACCCTGGCGATAAATGCAGTCTATTTTTAAAAGGTGTTGTTGGAGGACACTTGTAATTTTAAAAGAGATGCTGTACAAGGACTAACATGTATCTTACTGATGGCCCTCGTTCTTGAATTTCTTTTGAAATGAGCAAAGTTGTTCTGTACAGATTCAGATTTCTTAAAAGTCAGTTGAATAATAAATGTTATAGGATCCCTTTCTTTCCTCCTTCCTTCTTCAGGAAACTAAAACAAATAACATACCTGTTTCTCCTCAGACATTTGATTAGTTTCACCCCAGAATGAAATTTGTGCTCCATAGCATAAGGACTTCCTATAGAAGTATTGAGGAAACCCTTAATTTTCATATAGTAGAAAAGTCAGTAACGTTCCTGGTGGCCATAAAAATTAAATCCTTTGAAATAGGTTACATAACTTGCTGCAAGTGCAGAAATGGCTTGGCATACATGTTTAATGGTTTCACCTGTGGTGATGCTCAAGGGCAACCTCCAAGCGTTAATGCTGAACTCTAATTAGTGTAGACAAGATCACAACACTGGATTTCAAGGGAATGCAAGATAACCTGCAGTCAAATTACCTCTGAAGTAACATGACAGGTCTTGACAGTATGTTCAAATCATTTACAGAAAAAAAAATACATCCATTGACTCCAATGTTTTCTAATATTTTGGCTACCAAAACATTTTTGCCCCCAATAGGTAGCTAGACTTCTGGATAAGTATAGAAGTGGCACTGTAGCTGGAGGGTTTATGGTAATTCCATAAGCAGCAAAGTGTCTCTGTAAGGGAGAGATAAACAGCTAGTAATCCTCATAATTCCCCACTGATAGCCTATCCATCTCTGCTATAAATTAGAAAGCCCAGAGATTAGGAAGGCTAGGCAGGGTGTAGCTCACAGCATTAATCACAGCATTAGGACAGCAGTGTGCTTGAATTCTGTTTCCAAAGGGCTGGTATTTCTCTCTAGGTTGAAGTGACATAATGTAGTTTGGAATACATATTGATCAAACTACCAGCCCAACACAGAGATGGTTTTACAGAAGGTGCCGTTATACGCTTCTTGAAACTAAGCTATCAACTGCAGACTTGGGAATAACACATTAATTTTTGCTATGAAGGTTGTAGCCATGATTTTGTAAGCTCTTCAAGTTTCCAAATTAAGATATTTTTTTTTTAATATGTATTTAATGTTATTTAGATGGAATTAAGGTCAGTTTGTCCTCAAACCTCTTGGTACCAGGAGGAGATTGTGCAAATACTGATGATCTTTTGGAATCTGCATGTGGCCGTACAAACTGCACTGGTAAGCAGTCATTGTCTGTGTGCAAATTCCTATTTAAATGTAAAATGTGAATGGGCACCTTTAAAAATTAAAAGTTAGTTATTAGTTCTCAGAAGCATGTGGTTGAACTAAGTATGTTTCATCGGAAATTTTCTTGATAATAACATTTTGTCACGGTGGTAGTCAGACAGAGAGTGAAGAACAGTGGTTTGGCCTCCATAATAGTATGGCATATATTCCAAATCCTATACAACATTTGATTTAAAATACTTAACTCCAAAAGTGAATATTTTAATCCTCTGCCTTTTATCAGATAGATTTTACATGTTCAGATCTCTGCTGCCTCATTTCAAAGTCTTTTTGAATATATTCACGATAATTGTACTCTTGGAATGTGGTTGATGTGTCTATTATTGTCACTTTAGTCTTTTGAGTGGATCTCATTCAATAAACCGTTGCTTGAGGAAAAGTTTGGAGGAAGAGTCTTTTCTAAAACTGACAGTGCATCAACAAATTTTTTATTCGTGCATAGTAGTGATGTGCAACACTTTTGAGATAGTGAAAGTGTTTCCGTCATCTTGCATGTTCTTGCTTTGGAGTGACGATCGTTTCTGGTTTTTCAGTCATGAGAAAGGCTAAATGGGAATTTCTAGAGAAAAGAGCTCACTAACTACACTATAAACAATATCTGCTCGGCAAAGGGAGAAAAACTTTAATATGTGTTCATAGGGAAAAAAAGAACAATATCTCTGGAAGGGCCAGAATCATAGGGAAAACAGAAGATTTTGTTTAAGTGTTTGTAGTATTCTGAAAATATATGAATTGACATCTCACTGTTAAAAACTAAGAGGAGCCTAAGAATAGGCATTGGCAAAAGAAGCACCATTTTATCATCAGCACAGAGTAATTTAGACTTAGCAGATACTGTAGCAAAGTTGAAGATTCACATAACTGCACATAAATGCCTGCAAGATGACAACATTAAACAGAAAACAGTCCCAGAGAGACAGTCATGAAAAAGCAGTTAGAGCAAACAGGCCTATAGCATAAATGTAAACTTCTTAATTGGAAACTGTGAAAGATGGAGCGAAACCACCAGGCCACAAAGTGCAGAAACCTCCAGCAAAAGGTAAGACACGTATGTAAGACATCAGTGGAAAGACGTTTTGCAATACACACAGATCCAAAAGGGAACATTAGCACTGAGTGACAGCAAAGAAATGCATCTTCAGCAGCATACAGAATGTCTTTGCATGCAGCTAACTTCTGAAACATTTTCACAACACTTAAAAAGTCAGCATGTTAGGAATAATGGTCTGATCTACCCTTCCACCGGAAAGATAGTTAAGAAAAGCAGTGGAGATTTTCAGGCAGCTTTTTTAATTGTATTAGTGGAATGTTCTACAGCGTATCCATCACCATGGTTTCTGTCTGGACTACACCCAGCAGAGTTTCTGATAGGAAGGTGAATAAGGACTTTTGCATTTGTAGTAATTGTTAAGCTTGAACAGAGAGAGCTACCCAACTGAACATGAAAGAAAATAAACCAAAGGTTGGTGTTGATACTTTGAACTGTTGGGAAAACTGGCAGAAACCCTTAGGTGTAACAATAGGCACTCTATAAATACTTTTAGACAGTGGTGTGCTTCAATCTTTATTATTCTCCAGGACACCCAGGAGAAAATTGTGTGCCTGATGGTGTCGTATCAGGAAGTAAAATTTTCACCTCCCTTCCTTCCTCAGGGAAACTCAACAGGGGTGAGAATGCACTTTGGATGGCTGTTCATACCCACTTTTAGGAAGAAAACCATGTAGTATCACATATGGCCATTTCAATGCAGATAAACGAACATGGTATCTATGGATCTGAGGCAGAAGCATTATTATATTCCAGTTGTATGTGTATGTCTGTAAAAATACTGGAGTGCATGATTATTATTTTTTTATTTGTGTAGTCAAAGCAATGCTGCCTTTGCTTCCATGGTGTCCTCAGTTCTGAGTGCTTTGACAAGTTATACTAAATGTCTTGTTCAAGACACCCTTGAGATGAGAAACACTAATGTAGAGACCACTTATGGAAAGTCTAGTTGATTTTATTTGCTCTCATTTGATATTGCATAGGAATTCTCTAGTTAGAAAGAGTGCAGTTTTCTGGGGGGGGGAGTATTCGGCAGTTTTAACCATTAATCAGTCCTTTTCTTTCTGTAATCTGTTGCCCTGTTCACTCTGATTTTTTCCAGGTTCAGCATAAAATAGAGAAAGGATACTGTAGACAACATACTCTTTGCCTGTGCAGTTACATTTCATTGACTAGGCAGCCACAGACTGTCCTGAACAAGACAGGGTCATTGGGAAGACATGCCATCATGTAGTTGTAAAGAGTATTATAATGCTCAACAGAGGGCACGGTAAGCTTACAGAAGCAACAGTATGGTGTCCTGTACCTTTTCAGACCTGGTTTTATTAACCTGTCTGAAGTTATTTTGGGGGAGTTCTAATAATTTATTAGTCTCAGTAAGTTCCATGTTTGCTTTTGGGTTCTTTATTGCAGTGTAGCAGTGATGGATATATACTTTGCTTTTTTGTTCATGATAATATTGCCAGCTCACTTGGATGTTATAGGTGCCTGCTTGAAGAACTAGTTGGCAATGATTCAAAGATCTTTGTCTTGCTATTTTCTACCAAAAAAATACCTTAGTATCTGAAGCTAAATCAGTTGTCTCTTTTATTAGCCCTAAAAAAGTAGGAGAAAAAGGAGAGACTAACTGATGAAACTTTCTGGAGTAAAGTCACAAAGACCAGCCGAGCAGATGCTTACGCTGTCATGACTGGAAACAGAACTGGTGAGACATGACTTCTTTTGTGCAAGTTGGTGCCTGGGCTAACAAGCCCTACCAAGACAGCCATGCTGCTTCCAGAGACTTCAACCATTGAATGTACGTCGGCACTGAGCTGTGCCATGTGGATTTGTGGCTCAGGTTACAGATAACTGCCCCATTGTCTGATACAGGCACGCCTTCAGTTCTAGTTATGAATACTGACTTAATTTTCTGATAGTAGTGGTTAAGTTGAAAGGAATCATTTTTGATGACCTTAAGACACGTTGAGGATATCCAAATGTTGATACCAGTTGTGTAAACCTAGGAATGAAGATTCTTGTGTTAGTGGAAATGAAAATACAAACTTTTCAAAAACTTTAAATACGATAAAGGTTGTGTGACCTTTCATTTAACTGACCCTTTGAAAGTACAGCTGGAGAACACAGAGTTGACATTTACATTAACACCAAACTGGAATACTATACCAGATACTTGGCTAGATAGTTGGGCTGAATTCTTTAGTGTAATATGGCTGTGGACCTCCCTGTAACATAACTGCTGCCAAGGGAGAGGAGGGAGTGTCACTAGGTAAGTGGTTAGTATTCATATGCCAGGAATAAATAAATTGAGCAAGCAAAATGTTTTAGAACCTGTCAAAATCTGCAGACAATTATTTATGTAAAGTTATACGTCAGACTGTAGTTGCTGAAATGATGTATATATATTGGGCAAGGTTATGTTACTTCTAAGGGGATATGATAGTGCTTTGAAGACCCAGGAAACGCCTGTGAAAAGGAATTACATGTATTCCTAAGGGTGACTGCATTAAGTCTGGTGCTCAAAGCCATTAAAATAGTGAAAATTCCTTCTTAATCAATGTGCTTACTGAGTCTTTACTAACCACTCTGCACGTATAATGGCATTTATTTTCCAGAGAACTCAGTCAAACAGTATAGGTTACATCCTGCTATGCATTTATATTAGATGATAATGGTAGTTTTAAAAGTATTTCCAGTAACGCTAGACATTTTTCAGGTTAACAGCTGGCAGTCTAAAACTTTTCTGCTTTGAGCCTCTTGCTTTTTTATTATGTTTTATCAGAAAGTTCTCACGTCTGGACTGTGAAGAGACCCTGCTGTGATGGATAATTTTTGTGCATAATTTTTGTACTCCTCTTTCTTGAAAGAGATTGACTTTTTCTAAATTGCTGAGTCAGGTGCTTTATTAGCTTAATCCCTTTCAGAAAGGTGAGGGGTCATTCCTGTACTTCATGCAGTTTGTTAGATCTTTTCTTACTCTCCCAGTGTGTTGTCAGCATGTTTATCTTTTCCACCTTCTTCTTAAGCAGTTCTCATTCCAGTGATTCCCTTGAGCCTCGTGCTGTTGAAAATCTATTTTATGTTGGTTTCATTTTGCCTCCTGTCCTGAAAATAAAAAAGTATTTTTGTCAGGTATTAGCCTGTAACACTTCTTGAAGGACAGTGTGGCCCTACCTTGCAGAAGGGAAGGAAGCACACCCAGTTTGCATCTTAGACAACTCAGAACTCCACCCAACTTATCCCTTTATAACTAGCATGTGGAAAAGCAGGAAAACTGAGGTATACACACATAGGCCTCTTATCTAGAGCGGCAAGCAATGATTTTCACTGAAATGCTTAGTCTCTTCTCCTTTCAATTCCTGTCAACTGTTTGCCATATTGAATTTTACAGAATAAATGGATTTTTTTTCAGGTACTGGAAAACTCTTCTTATTGTTGAAAGTATTTTGATGCAGAAAAAAAAAAAGGAGGGAAATGAACATGTGGATAACATTTGGTGGTGGTTTGGTTTAATTTGGGGAATGTCTTATACTCTACACAAAAAAAACTCGAGATTGATTTCAGCTGGGACTTCATGTGTGACATTATGGAATCAGGTGGGGGGAATTTTTGTCTTTGCTTACTGGAAAAGCATCATGTTTTCTCTACTTCAGACCTTCATTAAGAGATGAGAAATTGGCACTATTACACTGCCTATTATTTTGTGGATGCTAAGTTCCTAACAAGAGTACCATCTGCAAGTAGTAAGCTTCAAGGTGCTTGGAAAAAAGCAAAACGTGATAAAAGGTGGTCTGAAATGAAGAAGATGTGTCAAACAGAAAGGGTGCTTTAGGTTATAAATATCCTAATTTAGCTGTGTGTACTCTAAATTGTTGTTATCGTTTAGCCCAGAAAGGCTAATTTTTCATGCTCTAAGACAAGTCAGCCAGTGTTGAATTCTCAGGGCAGAATTCTGCTCAGGATTGCAGATAGGTAGTTACCAGAGAAGTCAGAAAACTGCACATGTGAATCCAGAAGCAGAATTTGCCTTGAGTTGCAAGGCTTGCTTTAGTCAGTGTCACAGGAGATAGCATTGCACCTCAGGCAAGAAAATGTGACTGTTTAATGTTGGAGACAGATCGCATGCTTGAGCCCGGAATCTGAAGTATAACTGTTGTTTGTTTTTATTTTAGCAGGGAAAAAGAGCAATAATCCCAACTGGCAGTCCAAAAATAACCAGATTGGAGGGTGGAAGGAAAAAGAAGGAAAAGGGAAGAGAAAAATGGAGAGGTAAATTGTTATTCTGTAGCCACAGTTCCCTTGCAAGGAGGAGCAGGGAAGCAGCATTTTATCAGGAGTATGTGGAAATACAGTGTTTCAGTGGTGTATAGTGACTCTGCAAATGAGATGCCATTGCTACGCCATGGCATTTAAAATGGTTCATGAGATATGCGGGAGAGAAAGGGGAGCACACTGTCTCTGGTTCTGTTCTGGAGATGTTAATATCTTGTGGTCAGTTGTCTCATAAATTTCCTTAAATAACTCCTGAATATTGGTGAATTACTGTTTCTAGTAATTCACTATAATGTTCTCTCTCCCCATTTCTTTGGTAATTTCTGGTCTCGCATAAACAGTTCTAGTCTAGGTGGTTCAATCATCAGGACAGACTGATTCTTTGCAATGAAAGATGGTGGTGCAGCAGCAGATTCTTATTTGTCATTCTTCTTTCCTTGATGATCAGATTATTGAGTGTTGTGGATGCTGTGAGAAAATGACATGTTTAGGCCCTGATATGCAGATATTGTGCATTTTCTTCACATTTGTGCAAATGATAAGCCTCAGCCGCAATGGAAGGAATGTTATGAGTCCTGAGATGGATTCTCCCATTTTTTTCTGATTCAGAAGCAAGCTGTGATATGATATTATTTGGGCACTGGAAATGTGAAGGGAGAAAAGTAGAAAATATGAGACTCTAAAAGTGGTCTGAATCCACTCTTGATGTCTATTGCTTTTTTTCTCATGAAAACAAATTTAAATGTTTTCTTCCTGAATATTTTAAAAATTCGATATATTCTTCCTGGAAAGTACTGCTGCTAGGTATTACATAGGCTGCCTTTTTTAAGGTTTGAACCGTAAATACAACACAGTGGGATATTTTAGCAGTAATGCATAATATTTTTTATATTATTTTACTTTCATTTTATAGCTTTGTTTTATATTGTATGTTTGTAACTTGGACCCTTTCTTCCAAATTTTGTATTAGTGATTGCAGTAAAAGTTCCTAGTTTCCTCCGGCCATTTTTCTCCTCTATGTTGTAAAAGAATAGATGGCAACGTGTAATGATATTCCTTCAAAGCTGAGTTGTCTGGAGAAGGCTGAAATAACCCAGACTCCGCTCAAAGGCTGCAAATGCTGCCTCTTGTTTTATTGCAGAAGCAAATGCAGAGTCCTGTGTCTGGGCTGGGATAACCCCATGCAACAGCATAGACTGGGAGGCCAACTGGCTAGAAAGCAGCTTTGTAGCTGCTGGAGGTATTCACGGACAACAAGTTGTGCATGAGTCTGCTGTGTGCCCTTGCAGCAGACAGGCAATCATGTCCCAGGCAACGTTAACAAGCACAACCAGCAGGTCTTTCCCCTCTAGTTGGCACTTGTGAGACCACCTTAGGAGAATTATGACCAGTTTGGGGTTCTGTGGTAAAAGAAAGACATTGACAGGCTAGGTTGAATCCAGCAGAGAGCTTCCAAGATGGTCATGGGGCTGGAGTACATCTGAGGTTGTGCAAGGTGAGGCTGAGAGAACTGGGTTTGTTCAGCCTTAAGAAGAGATGGCTGATTGGAGGTCTTATTGCTGTCTTCAGATACCTGAGGCATACAGGGAAAACAGGGTCAGACTCAGGACCAGAAGCCACAGGAAATTCTGACTAAATAGTAGGGGTGGAGGGAACTTACCTCGGTAAAATCACTGGAGCAAACGTCCCGAGAGGGTGTGGGTTCTCCATCCTTGCAGGTGCACAGAACTCGGCTGGACTTGCTTTGAGATGAGTGCTTGGACCAGACATGCTGTGTATACAATAAGAGGACAGGACTACTTATGTATACTACAAGAGGACAGGAGGGAGATAAATTTGGTTTCCAATAGGGCTATGTAGTATAGGAGGCATCTTCCTCGTTAGAATTGTATGAATGTGTGTGGGTTGGGGTTTTGTGTGGATTTTTTTTACTGAAACTTCTGGCTCACTCTTTTGCCTTAACTTACTTAAGGGCATTTCTATAGTTTCTCCTTTTGAGATAAGTTTTGATGATTTGTATGTTTGCCAGAATTACAATCATAACAGTAAATCTTCTTTCTCCTAATAATTCTAGCAGCTGATATTGGGCACTGGATCAGTAAGGTCCTTTTCTTCGTAAGCTTTGGTCAGTGAAGTAGATAACAAAATCAGTTTCTGAATTATTCTCATTTGGGTTTAACTTGGATACTCTCTGTAAATAGTAGAGATTATTTACACTTTTCTGTGTCTTAGTTTATGCTTCAGGCTCTCAGCAAGCTCTAATAGATATGAAATGGATATGAAAGGCTATAACAATATTTAGAAGGCTCTTTTCAGAACTGTGATTCTAGAAACTTGTTTTGTGTGTAGTAATTTTAAGTTCTGGAGGACAAGATAAAAAGCTACTGGTTTTCCAGACATCTGAGATACAGTGTAATCCAGTCTCTGATGGCATTGCTTTGAAAGAAGAATGCAAAAAATACATTTTGTGTAGCTTTATTTTAAATCACTCACTTGCTTTGAACCCATTTGCAAAATGTTACTTACCCTCTGGAGGCTGCTTTCCTCGACCTTGAGAGCTGAAGTTGCTCAGCAGTTCAGCTGCTTTGAGCCCATATCGACTGGGAAGCTGTCCAGCTAAGAAAAAAATCTCCCCAGCGAAGATTTCCATGTACCAATGCCACTTATCTGACTCAGATGGTTTCTTTATTGCTACATGTTGGTCAGCTGCACATGTGGGTTTTGCATTGTGTTTGGGCCTCTCCTTTCAGGAAGGTCGTTCAGCATCTCTCCCAAGTTCAGCTGAGGACTGTGCATTCCTCCTGTAGTAGTCTCCTGGTATCCTTCTTTTCCTGGGAGCCCTCAGAGCAAGGTGTGAGCTGCATGAGCGATGGAGGCAGCTCGTCCATTGATCCATTGATGCAGGAGCCGTACGGCCCTGCTGTGCCCCATCGGATCAGAGTTTGTCCGTATGTGTGAAGGTAAGATGCCAAGAAATACATCGTCACGGCTGAACCAGTTTATCCCACTTGCAGCCTGTTCCCTTTGCAAGTGGTCTCTGGCAGGCAGGGCACCAGGAACAACTGGCAGGATTAGCCTAGCAGTGGCTGCCCTCCTCTTAAGGGGACGAGTGCGGGAACCTGAGTGCACGTGTTGTGTGGGGCCCACGGACGGGACTCGGCGCAGTGTCTATGTCCACACTCGCTAAACCCCGGGCTTCTTGGGACCACGATTGCAGCTGTGTGCATCTGTGGACTGGTGTGTGCAGAAGACGCGGTTACTTCACCGATGATGGCCTGGATAGGCTTTTGGTATAGCTGGTGTGAACTGTGTGACACAGTCTGGTCAGATGCTCAGGGCAGCAGTCAGGCACTGCACTCTATGCCGCTTCACTGTTTTGTACTTTTTTCTGTTAAATAACAATGGAGAGTGCTTTGGTCCCTATTAGAGTCTGTTGGTGGTGCTGGAAACAGAGATAGCCTATTCACCCAGTGAGTATAATTTGGATTATCCTGACATGGGAAAAAAAGAAAAAGAATTGAAAAAGTGAACTGAAAGGAGGGAATGTCTTGCAAAAATAAAGTCTCTTTGTGTGATTTTTGTCGCTTGGATCAGTTGGAATTACAATTTTTAAATAGTAATTTTAAATTAAGCTGATATTAAGCTCTCATATAATCAGTCCTTAAAAGTATGTTAACCAGTATTACAGTCAGAGAAACACAAATGAATTGCAGGCTTCCTGAAATGTATATACCTCCTATGAACTACCCAGACTGCTGTAAAAGAATTGTGTCATCAGTTTGGCCAGCTGACAAGGCATATGGTAAATTCTTTTGTGATGCCTGTTATCTGTAATGATAGCAGTTTGTGTAGCTGTGCTATTCACTGAGCGAGGGTAGAACAGTAGTGCAGCAGTTGCTACCAAGTGGAGCAAACTGCAAAAGGACAAAAAAAAAAAAAAATATTGAAGACCAACGTTTTAGAAATGTGAGAAAAAGAAAAGCAGTGCAGTCACCCAGGGGAGTTTCTATAGCAGCAATAATCTGAAACACCCAGGCACATTGCCAAGAGCTCCAGTAGGCTGTTAATCAAAACTTCCAAGTCTCCTGCCAATCCAAGGTGCTCTCAGCATCTGAAGGGAAAACTGTCACATAATGATGTGATACTTAACTTCCATAAAGAAATTTTTAAACTTTTGGTGAGGAGTATTCTTGTCCTAAGCAGATTTTTTTTTCTTTTTCAAAAAATATCCTTCCCGTTGGACTTTCAACTGAAGTAATGCATTTTTATACATTAATAGCTTTAATTTTTAATAAACATACAGGATACTTTCTGATACCCTAAAGAATATATTCTTTTACTGCTGCAATTAGGTGTTCTAGTAGTGATATGCAAATGCTATAATTCTTCCTGGGAATGGGGTAAGGTGGTATTGAGAAGATTAAACAGGTGTCTGTGTAAAGCAGACACTTTAATTGCGATGTAAAATTTAAGTAAACTGTGTATAAGTGCTCCAGTTATCTATATAGTTAACAATAATGTATAGCTTTGCTTCAGGCATTGAATCAACTGAAAAATAACGTCAGCCCCTTCCTGTTTATAGGGGTAGTTGGTTTCTTAATATTATCACACAGTAGGCTTTTTTTTTTTCAGCTGCTGCTGACAAATCCCATCATCTGGGAAATGTTTCTATTGTGTAATCCTAGCAACAGTGAAAGCAGAAGTGATTTCAGTCTTTTCCATCTTAATTTTCTGGGTGATGGATTTTTCAGTTCACTCGGTGGAGGAGGAGGAGAAGGTGGCAGGACATAAATGAAAGTATGCGTTTTGGCATGGTTTTTTCTTCCTGCTGTTTGCCTGGCAAGCCCTTGGCGGTCCCAGTGAGGATGCCGGCGAGAGGCAGAAGGGAGGCCAGGAAGCAGCAGCGTAACCACCGGCCATTCATACCAAGAGCATTCTCCACCACCTTGCTGTTCACCCCGCCGATGGTGGGGTCAGCGTTAATTTACATGGTCTGGCATGTTTTGAGGGGAAATTCTCTGTTAAGGGGATGGCAGAGAGTACACAGGGATGCTGGTGAGCTTGGAGAGCTGTGTTTTTATTGGAGCTGTGCTGCCATAGAAACTGAGAGACTATACGTAAGCATTGGCTTTCCATGTAAATAGCCATAATTGCCTTTGGCCTGCGTAAATCTTGGGAGAGAGAGAGAGATTTATGGGGCTCAGGAGAGAAGTTCCCTCCCCCATGACCCTATTTCCCAAAAATACCATATGCCAACAGGATTCTTTTAAGGGAACTGTTAAGAGTATTAATGAAACAGAGCATCCTGTGTTTTTTGTAGAATAACCCATGTCAGTTGATTTGGAGAAAATCTTTCACCAGTACAGTCTTCAGCCTGTCAAAATGGAGTAGAGGAATTTGACATGGAAGTATAATTCTGTGTATTGCTTTATAGGTCTCATATTTCATGTTATAGTTATTATTTATCTCCTATATTTCTGCTTACCAGAATTCCAGATATTGGCAGTAGAGTCGTTAATACCATAAAGATCCCTGTGTGACATGATAAATCAGTCTGTTACGGGCCAGAAGGCATACTTAATGGCCTTAGGCAGAATTGATGCAAAGTAATAAACCTAAGAAGCTGGTATGTATGAACTGAAATACTTTCAATCCAGTGGGGACACTCTTTAACTCAGTAGTAGTTTGGCTTTAGTTTAGTTTGCTACATTCGCACTGTAGCTCTCGTAAGAACTATACAGCTTGTCTTGGTTCACTCACTAGTTTAGAATGCTAAAGGGACCTACATATTTTAATGCAAATACAGGATGAATAAAACCAAGGCTAAGAACTTCAGATTTCCTTGAAAATGAAGCTTTACCAACAAATTAATAAATTAATTTCACTGTTTTGCCTATCTGACAGCTCTCCTGAAAGGCACGGCTTCTACACTTCTGTGGTGTAGCCACATGGGGTGGCTGTTGATGTAGGTAGGTGCAAGATGACATTAATCTAGTTAAGTGACAGCTTTGAACATCGCGAGTTTCAGCGCACACTGGAGACCCTGAGAGATGCAGAATTGTGAGTGATCTTGAAAAGCCTGTGGTGGAGCATGTTTGGCTATGAATAAAGTGCTGTTAGTGATTACAAACAAAATTCATTTCCCCATTTGATTTGGATGTTTTAGCTGTCTGAAAACTGGGCCTCCAGTCTGAGCCACTGTATGGGTCCCTTTTCTAGCCACTGGAGAGTGGTCATACATCTTGTCTTAACATGGTTAGATGAAATTACATGTGCTGAATGTCACACTTGGAGTGTTACTAGCCTGAGTAGGCTGTTATGTACTGCAGTCCATCACAGGCTCCCCACAAGTGATAGGTGTCTTCATGTCTTCTGCTCTTGCTTCAGTAAAGAAGATCAACAGATCACTTTTTGAAAGAAAAGAGTAGAACTGTATTGCAATTTTGTTTTCAGGATAGACTGCAAATTGTATTTTTAAACCCAAATCCATCTGTCATTTATGTAATGGACACAGTCAAAATCATGCTTGTGATACTGGCAGTTCACTTGTACAGCTGTAAATTGTTGATCTGATTCCTGCAAATATTTTGCCCTTTCTGAATTATAGTAGAATTATCTACCATCTAGTTCTTTTTCAAATGCTTGTCATACAAGATGCTTTGTTAAAAATGGTACAGGCAAAGACTTGTTGAAGATGTTTGAAAGACAGAAACTCTGTAAGAGAGTTCAAGTCTTCTAGGTGGAAATGGGTTGATGAATTTATGAAGGCTGTTTCTTCAGGGTGGTCTTCATTTCCACATTTTCATGGAATCAGGAAAAAAATAATTCGTAGAGAAGTATGAAGATTTTTGGTTCCCTTTCAGTGGTGTTTTTTTAGAAGTCCAATTGCAAAATGATCAGGAAGCTGTTCTCAAATGTTAACCCTGCAAAAGGATTCTTTCCTTTGCAGCAATGGATTTTTAATGACAAAGGTGCTTCATACTGGACCTATTTTAATAAAATGCAGTAACCCCTGTGAACTTTACATGTGACTTAAATTGCTACCTTTTTTTTTTTTTCTTTTTAATCTAGCAGAAACTGATGGTTTGATTTTTCGATTTTAAACAGTTCTTCCTTTTATGAGATGTGTAGTGAGTTACGAATGTAAATTTCTTCTAGGAAAAGTACCTGAATTTCCTACTGCAATTGGTCCCCTGGCATTCTGCCCCAGAATGGGGATAAACAAGGACATAAAGGCTGAAGGCAAAACGTACCTTTGATATCAAACGTGGGTTGGTTTAAATGTCACAATTATTGCAGACCCTTGAATGATCAGATTTTAAGGGCAATCTTATATGCACTGTGCCAGTGTTCGGAAGAAGGAGTGTGGGAAGGGCTGGAACATCACTGGGGTTCAGTCACTTCTCTCACAGGTGTTTCCAGCTCTTCTGTGAGGATGGCAGAAACAAATATGTCATCGTAATCTTTGGCTATAGGAAAAACAAGTTTTGTTCCGAGACCCACATTTACAGTCATCACTGATGCGTATCATTGTGTTACACATTTCAGCTGGGCTCCTATTCCCATAATTTGTACTAACAAGAAAATGAGTCTCTTCTCTGAATCGCATTTAATATACCATTTCTGTTTTTCACATTCAGCCCACATGGTGCTATGTCTGAATAAAAGCAGATTGGTTTCCTTTTTTATGCAGACACTCTGGCTAACCCTTATATACATAAAAGAACTACATCAAAGTTGCCACCCACTGAACATACACATTTTTTTCATGAATCAGGTCCAACTCCTGTTTAAAGGAAGCTGTTTAAGGGATTGGGTACCTTCTTCACATGTTATGCAGATTCCTTCCCACTTTACAGATTGAGCAACAGCTATTGTTGGGAGCTAAAGAAGCCATTTTCCTACCAATTCAAGTGAAATATTAGTCCTGCTCAGTAATAAGCTTAGCGAGTGTTTACTGGATACTGAGGTAGTAAAGAACCACTAGAGATCTTGAGTGGAATATAAATAGATTACCTTTTATTGGATCTCAATGAGAGGAAGCTGAGAAATATGCCAGCTGTTTAATTATTAACATTCAGTATAAATCAATAGCAAAATAGCCTTTGATGGTGATCTTCAAAAGGGTTTTAATCATTACTCCCCTCAAATAAAGAAAGTAAGCCCGAGCACTGGGGGCTTAGCCCGTGTTTCTCTTAAGTGTAGCAGAAGGTTACCACTGTGATGTTGCACTGACATTAATAGCAATAATTAAGATAGCACCAGTCATTTAAACATATTGGCATTTGGGGCTTTATTGTTACCACATGGGTAATTTCCTGAAGCACAAATGACAGACTAATGAACAATATTCACTTAAATCCCATTGGAATTAATTAACTTGTGTGGTAGTACTGTCTGTAGGTTGTGGGCCCATGTGGTGCACGTGCCACGGCACAGGGGGAAGTCAAACAAGTTTATGGTTCCGCTTCAGAGTGGTGTTCCCCTGCCACCTGCCAGGGTAATGACGAGCACACGGGGTCGTGGGGATGCCTGTGGAGCCTTCACCAGTCCACTTTCACAGTTTGAATTTGCACACTTAGCCTTGCATTTTATTTGATATTACAGAAAGATACAGTACGTAAGCCCCTGGAGAGTGTATTCCCTAGTTTGTGTACAAAAGGTATTCTAAGTGTAGTGGGGTTGGGAGGATGTGTGGGATGCGAAGCGGGTTAGGGCAGGAGGAGAGAATAACTTTATCATAGAAAGTACAGAGTAAGGGTTGCCAAACTTTCTGGCTCTTGAAGCCACTCTGCAATGTGTTAGAGAGCCACAGCTTCCTGATGGATTCCCTATAGCGATCCAAAATAGGCTCTTCCGCTATTCCTGCCATAAGTCCCACTCCCTCATTCCATATTTCTGCTTCTTTAACCGACTCAATGTCCTCCCACCTTCCGGCTGCTCTAACTCTGTATCGCCTGCCCTGCTTCTCATCCCTAATGTGCAAGCTGTACTCTTACCAGGTTGCCAAGCCTCCAGAACTGCCTCCTCCTCTAAGCTCTCCTCTTAGGACCTGTACAACATCTTATCAGCAAGATGTTGGAGGCTTGGAAGATGGACTTAGGGCTGCAGCTAAAGCTGTGCTTCAAATACCTGTGGCATCTCCTTAGTCATTAGCTAGTCTCTGGCTCTGAGATCTTCTCTGCTAGCCCAGGGTGCTCAGCCTGGTCCGTGGTCTGCCATGCAGGCTGCTGGGCTGGAGGGACACTGCGCTGTTCGTGCTGTGAACCTGCTATCAGAAGAGCTCTGGTAGAAGGGCGCTCCTTGCAAGCTGTGTCCTGGCACCATGCTCCCCATGTGTTGCCCGATGTGCCTACAGTCGGGTGATGGTCTGCCATGAGAATCCTGCTTTGTATACAGAGTCTTTTGGGGGGAAACAAGGCAGAGAAGGGGTGGGAAGGGAAGCAGGTGGCATCTGTGAACCACGTTGGCTAGTAATCCAGTTGGTGGCTGGATTTCCTTTCAGTGTCACCTAGTGACTTGGAGGTGTGCTCACTGCTGAAGTCATTACACCGTCTGGGTTGCCTCATGGGTCACGTAAAAACATTTATCGCCCACTGGGTTTTCTGATATGTTTTGTATTTTTTATGGTGATGCAACCTAAACTGAACTGGTATATGTAACTGTTCGTACAGTCAATTATGCTACCTTTGCAGCTCTGACAGATACTATTTAAGCTATAGCTTATGTTGTTATTTTTTAATCCATCTGTTTCATGGGGTTAGATAGGAAATATTTTCGTGGGATAGTTTGAGAATCTGATCTGCAAAATCCTTATTTTTAAGTTCACGTGCCTTATACCGTATGTGCAATTTGCTCAGCAAGATTGCTTTCCTTTAGCTATTTTCTGGTATATTTATACTGGTCATAGGAAGATATTTGTTTTTTTTTCTTTTGGTAAACAAACCTCTAACAGCCACAGTAAAAATGTAGGTGTGCAGTCTTTTCTTACTTCCTTTACCTCCCCGTACACTTGCTTTGCTAAGGCTATTGCAGTGCCTCCTTCAATTCAGTAAATAAGTGGACCTCTTCCACTGCTCATGCCAGCACGTATTACTTGATGTGGGATTAATGGTACACACTTACTGCTGTTTTACTGCCTGTTGGCAAGTCAATGTGAGCCTCTGCAAACTATCTCTGCAGCTTCAGAATTTGAGTTCTGTTGTCTGGTTTCAAATGTGCATCTGCCTCTTGGAAGTACAAAGTACGTCTGCTAGGATGACAGGATTTCATATGCTGAGCCATCCAGATCATCTTACCATAATCTTAAAATAATAAATCTTCCAAATAAATGTTGTCCTCTAGAAGTCCTTCTAATGTACATGGTGTTTGCTAAGGAAAACGGTTTAGTGCTATGAATCATTCTATTAAAGTTGTATCATTTTTCCACAAGGGAAACTCGGAGAATTATTCATCAATACAGAATAGCGTGAAATGAAATCCAGTTTCTTTTTTTTTTAATCATTATCTTAAATTTCACTGTTTAAAAAATATTTTTTTCAGTATTTCTGTTCATTAAGTCATACTTGCAAGTGATTTATCTTTTCCATTCTGTGCCCTTCACTTTTTCCTTTTAGACATTTTTACTACAGATAATGTCTTATTTTAGTTCAACTTATTTATAGGATATTATTATGCTGTTAGTTACACAGCATTCTTTAGATCCCACATTGGGTCAGTAAAGTGACAAAGCTCAACAGTGATTAATTTGGGAAGACGTATTACTGGTGTGCTCTTCAAACGTTTCAAACTGATGAAGGGAATTCACAGGTAGATTTGCTTTTTCACTTGTATTTCCTAAAACAGTACTTCAGAGCAAAGTAGTGTAGTGACTTGCCACACGCACGGTTTTTCATTTTGTATCATTTGATCAGGCAAGCTCATTTTGCTGAAAGGTTTGATAAATGGTATCCAGTGCAATCCTAATTAGCCTAATCACTGAGAGCTGGAGAAGTTCCAGCTGCAAGGGGTTAATTTAGCAAATGTATCTTACCCTACGCGGGTCCTGAGCTGTGTAATACAAAAGGTGAAGATTAGTCTATGGAATAGTACAAGTTGTTGTTTTTCAATAAATGATTGTTAATGGAACTGTATTTCAGAACCTAAAAATATGGTATTTAAATTGGCCATCATCCTTTATGGAAAAGAACCATTTTCATATCCTCAAATATTTAACAGTCTGTGACTCAGCCAATTATCATCTGAATCATTTTGTTTCATTTTGTATCCTGGAACTGTACAACTTAAGGAAAATTGTGCCATTTTAGAAGAAAAATGCAAGAACAAATCTTACAGGAAGTGTTCCTCTGTGGAACGTGACTCCTCAGTTTATGCCCTGCTGCATAAACTTTTTGCCTGAAGGATGCTCTGTTTCTTTTTTCAGCATACCTGAAAAATTACTTTCATGTGTTATATCTTCTGAAGTGCTTGCCGATATTCAGGGTACCATATTATTTAGCGAATATGTTTTTGTTCTGGTTAAATTCATAATTATTCACTGGATTTCTTTGTTGTTTGTTTTTTTTTTTCCCAATCAATCTCTTATCCTGGAGTCTGTAGGAGTATGAGAAAGGTGTCCCTTTCCTTGGCAAACGCCAGCATTGCATTGGCGGTACTAAATTTCTGTCAGTTTTTGTAAGTGGAGTTCTGGCATGCAGTTATGGCTGTTAAAACAGGATTGATTCATATGCTTTTTTGGGGGGCTTTTCACATGCTTATGGAAAGGTTTACCTCCTAGCATAGCCTATTTATCCTTTATTTAGCTGGTGCTAAACCAGTTGTGTCTTGATTAATCCAATATCCATATCTACAAGGGGACAAGGGGTAGTGGTTTTAAACTGAAAGATGGTCAATTTACATTAGATATGAGGAAGAAATTCTTTACTGTGAGGGTGGTGAGACCCTGGAACAGGTTGTCCAGAGAAGCTGTGGCTGCCCCATCCCTGGAGGTGTTCAAGGCCAGGCTGGATGGGGCTTTGAGCAACCTGGTCTAGTGGGAGGTGTCCCTGCCCATGGCAGGGGGGTTGGGACTACATGATCTTTAAGGTCCCTTCCAACTCTAACCGTTCTATGATTTTATGATCTAGATCTGAAGTCTGAAAATGAAAGCGGAGAATATATTTAACTTGAGCTGAGAACTAAGTGTCTAGTCAAAGCTAGTTGTTTAAGGTGTCTCTGTAAGCAGTGGTGAGAAAACGACATTCACAAAGGATGATTCTTCCCCTTTTAAAGTACTTCCATAATTTAGAGAATGTAGAGGTGCCTGTTTCTCTCCATTTTCTATTACGGGAGTCCAACTTAGAATGCCAATTTACGAGATTAGTGTTGCCAATTTAAGCTGTACATTTCTTTCAGGTGTGCAAGACTGAAGTGTAGATGATGTACCTGGGCAACACTGACCGAGAATGGCATATTTTGTTGCTTCTGTAGAGGAAATAATGCAGATGTGTTTAGAACAATCAATTAATAGAAGTAGATTTCAAAAGCAACCTAAAAAAGGCATTGCCTCGTAATTCTACTCTTGTAAATCGTATCCACCAGCAACCTTTTTCCACCCTATTGTTAAATGCTATTATCTGTAGTGATAGGTGTAACGGATTGTTCAAACTTCTGGACACTGGCTGCAGTTTTTACTGTTTTCTCTGTAATGCCTAGTACATTTTTGGTACTGTGAAATAATAATAGCAGCTGTTGGAGGTAGGAGAATAGGACTATCAGTACTGGCAGGTGGTCAAAGATGCATTTTTTTTCATTCCTTACTGTGGAAACAAGTGCTTTCTGTCCCTTTGGTTATAACAGGTTTCCTCTCTCTGCAACTGAATGAAATGTGCTTGGCTCCACTCTATACACGGTTGGCACGTGTTAATCTTAAGCAGGTGATTTGCCCCACTGAAATTGTTAGGTCTTTGTGTGCTTAAAACTAACATTACATGTAGAACCATTTGACAGACTGGTACCTAAATTAAACCTGCCCAGTTTTGAATATACAGGACTGTGTTTAGGAAACCCTTGCAAAATGACTTGTTAAGGTTCTGTAGGTGCTATTTATTTCTGGTAGGCTTGGCCTTTATATCATTTACCCATACAAAAGAGCTGCACAAAGGCATCTCGTGAAGAACTGGTGTTTGATATGCTGTGTGGTAGGTGGTGTCTTACTGTTTCTGTTCAGATACAAAGAGAGATGTTTTTGGTACGCCAGAGGCCAAGCAGTCTGACAATGTTGGTTGTCTTACCATAGCTGAAACTATGGTAAAAATTAGCACCGTTTGCATCCTTTCCTCAGTAATATCATTTTCTATGAACTTTAATGACTTAATTTCATTTAACATCATTAAAATATTTGGAAAAAATTCTCTTGTTCTCTCATCTGTGTGAAAATTCACATCCCTTTACCCCGTAGCTAGACATAATTTTTTGTGAATAATGTTTTAAATATCTCATTTTGACCTCTTTATTTGTCCTGGCTATAAGATATTTGCATAATTAGCATCAATAGTGTTTCTGTATTTCCTTCACTATTTGAGATATGGCAAATGTGACCAGTAACTCTGTAAGTAAATATTTGTATAGTATTCCCACTTACAAGCAGTTTAATTTTGTTTTTATTATTTTCATTATATTTTCTCTTTAAGAAGCAGTAGATTATACCACATTTCTTAAAATTCTTGACCAAAACATGTAAATCTAAATTTTTTATAGTATTTATTGTACATACTTCCTTTCATGCTTAGGCACGGAAGCATGATATATTTTTCTCTGATCTGAATACATGAACTACTTTGACATAATTGGTAATTGCACAAGTATCTTTGAAGCTTAGATATTTTTGTTCATTCATAGATGTAAAAGATGACTTTAGGCAACCTCGGCTGAAGAAATGGATCTTGGAAATGCTTTATCAATTTAGTCCACTAAGAAAATATGCACATAAATATAAATATATATACAACCACAAAAATTATGCACATACACAGAACAATAATCACATATATATATGCACGGGCATATATACATAAATATAAAACATGCAAAAAGCACTTGAAAATAGAAAAACCAAGTGCAAAATCAAGAAAAAGCACATTTAAAGTGGCTTTAGGGACAGAGGGAGATAAATGCTGGGAATATATGTCACACGCCATTTGCTAACTTTTTTTAAAAAAAATAAAAACCGAATTGAAAACAAACCTCACTAATTCCATGATGTCAGAATGTATTGATACTCAGATGTGTGATAAACGTCTTTCACTCTTCCCAAGTACTTGCCACTAGAGTTTACAAAGTGGTTTTAGCAGTAAGTTGTCCTATGTGTACTAGCCACTAGAGGGGGGATGAGACACATGTTTTGTCACAAAGTTTTGCAGATATTTGGTTGCAGAAGTCTTGAGATTCTAGAAAATTTTCTTCATTTTTAGGCTGTGTAGAGTATGGTCTTCTGGCCACTCATCTGCGGTCTTCTAACTTTGTGTCCTCAGCGTCTAATCCTCAATTCAAATTCATAGAATCATAGAACTAGTTAGGTAGGAAAGGACCTCTGGAGGTCGTCTGGTCCAAATAGTCTGGCCTGCAAAGTGATGCCAACTTCAAAGATAGAGCCAATTTCCAAGGTTGAGTAGGTTACTCAGGGCTTTGTATATGCATAGTTTCTCCAAGAATGGAGATTCTACAGCTTTTCTGGGCAAATCTGATCCAGGGTCTGACCACCAATGTCCATGTTTAACGTGTTTTTCCTAAAATTTGTTTGGAGTATCCTTTGTCACAACTTGTATCCGTTACCTTGCAACCTTTCATTGAGCATCACTCAGCAGACTGGCTCTCTCTTCTCTACACCTTCCTACTGCTTAGTTGACTACTACTGTAATATCCATCCTTCGCCTTCTCATCTTAAGACTGAGGAAGACAGTTCCTTCAGAGTCTCCTTGTATGTCATCTGCTCCAGGCCCCTAGTCATCTTGGTAGCTCTCTGCTAGACTTGATCCAACATATTAATGTCTTTCTGAGAAGCCCAAAACCACATGTGGTTCTTGTGATGTGGTCTCACAAGTGCCAAATAGACAGGAATACCCACTTTCCTTAACCTGCTGGATACACTTGTTAGTTTAGCACAGTAAGCAAATTTTCTTCTTTCTCTGCTACTCCACATCTCTATTTCTTACTTCTACTTTCTGTTTGATCCTTAGTCTTCTCCAAACCTTTGTGCCCACCCTGGCTTCCACTGTCAGCTTTTTTTGTGCTCCTGTTCTCCATCTTATCTCCTCTGCCTGTGTCCAGACTCCTCTTCCCACTTTCTTCCTGCACTTTTCTCCTTATACTGTGAAGAACATTCATCATTGTATGCAAATGCATCACACACAAAAAGGTTAGTGTTAGATGTTGTCAAGGAGTAAGAGACCTGTTTCAAATATATGAAAAACCTCTTCTGAGTTTTTCAAAGTTGTTGACATCCTACCGCAGTTTTCCTCTTCAAAATAAAGGCTTCCATTGACTGCCATCAGCGGCAGTTGCATGCACACTGCTATGTGAAACGCAGAGTGAATACAACTGCAGAGATTGTATTTCACCATATTTTGCATGAAATTATTTATCAGATCTCCGGCACAGTTCTTGATTCTTTGTTGTCAATGAGGTTCTGTCAGAGGAATGGGATTTATTCTTTCAAATCATATATGGAATAGATTTATATGGATTTAAATAGATTTATGTATGGTTTATATGGAATAGATCAAACGAATTCTCTGTTCAATATACTCATCAATGACCTGGATGAAGGGATAGAGAGTGTACCATTAGCAAACTTGCTGATGACACAAAACTGGGAGGAGTGGCTGACACACCAGAAGGCTGTGCCGCCTTACAGCGTGACCTGGACAGGCTGGAGAGTTGGGCAGAGAGGAACCTTATTAAATTCAAAAAGGGCAAGTGTAGGGTCCTGCACCTGGGGAGGAATAACCCCATGCATCTGTACAGGTTGGGGGCTGACCTCCGGGAGAGCAGCTCTGTGGAAAGGGACATGGAAGTCCCGGTGGACAACAGGATGACCATGAGCCAGCAATGTGCTCTGGTGGCCAAGGAGGCCAATGGCATCCTGGGGAGCATCAAGAAGAGTGCGGCCAGCAGGTCGAGGGAGGTCATACTCCACCCCTACTCTGCGC
>NW_009647242.1:400912-405840 GCF_000708025.1 Charadrius vociferus | reverse complement strand
TCTTTAGTCTAGAGGAAAGAAGATTGAGGGGGGGATCTTATTAATGCTTACAAATACTTAAAGGGAGGGTGTCAGGGGGATGGCAACAGTCTTTTTTCAGTACAAGAGGTAATGGGCACAAACTTGAACATAGGAAGCTCCATCTTAACATGAGGAGGAACTTCTTTACTTTGAAGGTAGTGGAGCACTGGCACAGGCTGCCCAGAGAGGTTGTGGAGTCTCCCACTCCGGAGACATTCAAAACCCGCCTGGATGCCGTCCTGTGCAACTTGTTGTAGGTGACCCTACTCTGGCAGGGGGGTTGGACTAGGTGATCTCCAGAGGCTTCTTCCAAACTTGACTATTCTGTGATTGCTGAAATGAATGGAATGTTTCTAAGAGGTTGAGATGCACTGTAATGTTATAATATTTTTTTTTTTTTCTGTACAGAACTCCACCCATTTCAGTGGCCACAAGGTGAAGTGGTACTTTTCCCTAACTTCCATACTGTGTAGCCAAATGGAACGTGTATTTCCAGTCAGAAGGAGATCTGCTTAGGGATTAGGTTTGAAAGAATGCAAGAATTCTCTGGGTATGATGCATAAAGGCATATGAAAATTATGTTATTTTAACATAATCTCTAGATATAGTTGCAAAAATTGGTAATATTTATAATGCACCTCCCGCTTGACAGTCTGCAGCATCCAGTCCTGAACCAGGCTCTTTCAGTACAAACGTTAGGTGAATTTAGCCCTATAGTCTCAAGAAGAGAGAAGACAGGCAATTTCTCTATTAAGTGGTTTAAAAATCCTTTTTAAAAGTGAAAATGAGATAAGTGATTGCAGTGATGCAAGACAAAAGTAAAGTGTATCGCATAGCATCTATTCCTAGTGACTATTACGAGATGGCAGTCTAAGTGGGCTATGTGAACTTGTGGTATGACCAGTGTGGAAATTCATGTAAGTTTACTCCAGGTTCTTAATATGGGAGAAGAGTGAGCAAAAGAATAGTAAAAGCCAGTCAAAAAATTAAGAATTACCAGTTAGTCTGCATGACAGGATGAGTCAGGAATTCCCTTCTTCTAGGTCATGGTAGGTGTTGAGTCACTTGGATTTCCTTCTTATTTGGGAAACAGGATTGTTCGTGTATTTCTGAAGGTTCAGGAGTAGTTGTTGACACTTAGATACTGAAACTGAGACTTTCTCTCTGCGCGTGTGACAGCTATGTTAGCATTGTAGTCTGCAATCCTGAGCTCTGGACACTATTACAACTTAAAAAGTGGGTATAGGAATGGAATTATGGCACCTGTTCAAGTAGATATAACTTCACCATGTGCAGAATAAGCAAGAAATAAAATACTGTAGGTAACTGAATAAATGTACTTTTCAGTAAAGACAGCTACAAAAGCTGATTTATGTGATGACATAAGTATGCTGCAAAATTATTGGAAAACTGCTATGTTGTTAGCACCTATCTTTGAAATTAATATTACTTCTACAGACGCTCCGAAGTTACTGTTGTTGTAACCATGAAAAAAGCATACAGTCAACTCACATCACCTGTATAAGCAGTATGAGCTCTTCACCTGTGGCTACATTTACTTCTCAATATATGCTGTATCAATTTGTACTGTGCAGTCCACAAACTCAGCAAAACTGCAAGTCTGAGCTGTAAAGATTTTATTCTTTTACATAAATAGTTTTATGTTGAAATGCTGCTAGTTTCTTTGTCCTTATAAGATCTAAGAATATAAATATTATTAGTTATTTTAAAATATAGTATGTGCACTATATATATAGTATGTGCACTATATATATATAGTATGTGCACTTATATATAAAAAATATATGTGCACATAGTAGTGTCTCTTCTCATAAGATTCTTAAGGTTATAGTTTAGGAAAGCATTCACACATCCCAGTTCAAAAATAAAGTGGTTAAGGACATGCTGTAGATGAATCTTTCTTATCTTTGGGCCATGTGTGCTTTTGCATCTTGAAAGAATTATGGCTCAATACTTCTGTTTTTCAAAAAAGGGTTTGTCATCCCATTTTATAGAGGGCAAAATTGGAGCAGAGAGATGAGAAGTAATTTGCACAGTCATATAAAATAAGACCTTCACAAAAATAGGCTATTAACCCAGATTATGTCAATCCCATTCTTCTAGTTTAATAACTAAATACATTTCCTCTTTTAAAAGGCATTAAACTTCTCTAGTTTTGATATATTTTTTTTTAGCAAGTCTTTAAAAATGTCATTTGTGATAAAATCCTAAACTTCAATTTGCTCTTTTTTTGTCTCTTTGGCAAATGTTATTATTATGTTCTTATGTTCTTCTTCGCATATACTAGTATGCTCCATAATATTTCAGAGATAGGCAAGGATTAATGTTGGGCATTGCCAGGCTGCACTTACATAAAGCTTCATGAGAAACATGCAGTGACTGAGAGAGAAAGCACTGCAGGGATTCAGGTTTATGACATCATGCTTTAAAAGTTATTCTAGAGAGGAACTCGGAGACATCTTGAACTAATACAGTGTTCTCGGCAGCAGTCCTGTATTCTAAAGATCCTTCTTCTTTTTACATCACCTCTACTGTTTACGTGGAACATCTGAATTAAAATTACTGCATCCTTTAGCATATGTCAGTTACAGTGGAACGATTTTTACCCAGAAAAGAAAAACATGGTTTATCACATATAACTTCCAAGTATTTTAGGTCAATACCTGAATTGTTATAAATTAAGATAGAGTTGTAAAAATACATCTCGCTGATGCCTTGAATTTTGTCTGGTGAATGTTTTTCATGTTTTAATCAAAGCACAATATGCAGCTATTTTGCTACGTTCTTGTATCACGACAGCAGTGATGTCATCAGAACAGAAACTACTTCTCAGAGGGGCATTTCTTACTATGAAGCTGTCCAGATTTATGGTGTTTGCTGTTGTAGCTAATAAAAATATCAAAGACTTACAGGGAATGTAACATTAAGGTTGAATAAGGAAGTCATATCAAATTTTGGAGAACCGCGTTTCCAGCAAGCTGTGACTATATTTCCAGTCTACCATGCCAAGCCTTGTGTTCAGTAATGGAGTGTTGCTTAAAGAAAAGATGAGCAAAAGGCACTCATGCGGAGGAACAAATACTGCAACGTTGTACAGTTAAGGTGGCTGTTATGGCTTGAAGGTGAGAAGCTGTAATTCATAGAAATTCTCCTTTCTTTCCCTGATACGGGAAGGCATTCCAGCTGTGTCCTAGCACCCTGCTGGATGACACCAAGAAGTGCCTTTTTCCTCCTGCCCTGCTTGCAACATCCTGCTGTCCCTGGGAAGCAAACCTCTTGGGTGATAGGACCAGGTGGGAGCCACCACCCCTGGTAATAGTAAACGTAGCCAGAAACCCAAAATGGGGCAAATTTGGGGTTCAGTCATGCTAGAACTTTATTTCCTAACTTCCTCTCTGAGTGACTCCCCCAAAACCATGGGGCTATTCCTGATGCCTTTGTTGCTACCAATTCCCTTTTATTACCACACTAACCCTTCGTATGCAATTCAGGGCTGTTTATTCCGCTTAGTTTAATGTATTCCATCTTGAAAGTTTCCTGAAATAGCCTTGGAAAATAAATTAGAATCTCGAATGAGTTTTTGCAATGTGGAAGGTAATGGCTATTAAAAGCTGACTGACATGGTGCTTCCCTGCCTGTTGTCAAATGGAAATAGAAATTAAATTTAGCAGAGTTCATGAGTATTGCTACACTGAGGAGCTCTCAATCTGTAGTAAAGTAGATAGGAACTGTCATGCCCATTTGCAACAGAAGCTGGGATCTGATGATATAAATTTGCCTTCAGCCTGCTGTCCTTGAACCGGCCTTGGCTCCATCAGGTTCAGATGCCATTACACACCTAATAACACAGTTGCATTTAAAGACTTTCAGAGTTCGACTCCGGCATCCATGTTTTAGTATATAATGTCTTCCCTGTTTCAAACTGAACTGAGTTTTATTATGTGTTTAAAGCTAGGCTCAGTGTCACTAAAATGCTCGTCTTTCTCATAGTGAAAGAGGTTTACTGGATCATTTAAAATTCTAATGTTCTAAAGTATGAAGTTTTCCCAGTTACCTTGTCTTCTGTAAAAAGTCACAGATATATCCTTAAGGGTGACATTAAAATCTTCTTTTTACATCATGAGCACACGAGCATTTAAGCCATCATGATTTGTCCTGATACCTGATGTTCCTAAAGGAGAAACACTCTCTTTTTCTTTTAACTAATGTTCAGAAGAAACTCCATAAGGGAGAGATTTATTTACTGAGCGAGCATATCAACTTGAAATAACGCACTGAAGAACTTGCGAATGCATTTATGATAATTTGGAGAAAGAAAAATAGGCAATTTGTCTCCCAGATATTGCTAACTCAAATGGAATTAGATCCTTTAGGCTACATCTCCATGGTGATTGTAAATATAAAGTTGGCCGTGATTTTAAAAAGGGATTAAAGCTCGTGGATTGCTTCCGTTTTTGCATAACCAACTTGAGTTAAAGGCTCCACTGTCAAATGTTTTATCAAGAGATTCTAGGCTAGATTCTCAACATTTTCACATGCATCCTTTATTTATTTTGGAAATTTTGGTTGTTCATTTCTGTAGTATTATATCCTTATGCAAAACTTTAGCATTTGGAATTAAATGGTGCTTATTTTAGCATCTTAATTTCTTTTCCAGAAGCACTTTCAAGTACTTACATTCTGTGCTAACATTAAGCAACAGCTTGTTCTGTTTGTTCTGTGGCAACGTGAAATTAAAAAGCGGCTTTGCAAGCAGCTACCCTGGTAGATTAAAAGCAAATGATCCAGTTTTCTGACGCAGCTTGAAACATGCTGAAAAAGTGAACTCTTAGTACCTGTTGTAAAAGCATTGAATCTGATTTAAAAGACAACAACCAGAAATTGTG
>NW_009647242.1:350621-400872 GCF_000708025.1 Charadrius vociferus | reverse complement strand
ACAATGCTTAGAAAAAAGACCTGAAACCTAAACTAACTGATTCAGTAAAGCAGAAAAGTCTCATTAGTGGCCTGAGCTTCTATGGCAGCTTCGTGCTGGCATTTGATCATTCGACTGTAGTGATTCAATCATTCCACACAGCTAATTTAGTGTGTTTCTTCATTCACGTCACAGGAGATTAAGTGAAAGTCTTGACCAGTGCTTGCCTGAGTAGGCAGGCTGAAATAATCTGTATTCCTGTGTGCAAAGAATAAGGTCCTGGCTTGTGATCAACCTTGTTAGCAACCACAGGGATATTCTCAATGTAATTTGAAAGTCAGAAATTTGGGGGCTGGAAAGAGGGGAGATTATAAGAAACATTGGATAGCTTTCTGTTAAACGAGTGGAAGGTATTAGTCCAATCAAAAGCCTCCTAGTTCACAAAGCTTTGTGTTAAATAGAAATATTTATCATCATAGTTTATTTTTACAGGACAAGATGTACGTCAGGGACACAGTTTTTTTCAGTGAAGCAGCTGAGTCATTCAGCTTTGAAGATGATTTTGGTTAGGAGAAGAAAGAAATTAAGAAGGAAGCTAGGTAACAGCAAGCAATTAAATATAAAGAAAAGTACCTAATAGCACAGGTTTGAGTATGGTAGTACAGCTACCAAGTGGCTTTGCTGAAACAGTTTCATGTTACCGCTATTAAGTACAGAAAAAAAAAGATAGTCCTGTATTGCTCTCTCACACTTTCATAAATTCTCTAGAGCTGTTGTAAATGCCTGTTGTGCAACTGATATATTGCAGACAGCCATCTTGCACAGAGTTTTAGGACAGCTTTTATGGTGATAGTTCAGCTGAATTACTTTGTCGTGCAGTAGTATGTTGCTACTATGATACTTAACAGTCGTTAACTGAGGATGGACTGACACTCTCCGTGCAAATATGATAGTTAAAATTTCAAGATCCACCAAAAAGCCCAGTGGAAAACAAACCTATTGTAAGAGAGAGCTGATGAAAGAAAAGAAACGGTCCTTTGTAAATCTTTAGCAAGTCTTTGCATCCGTCCTCTTTTCTACTGTTATTTGCAACCTCAGTTCCGTGTTTAATGTTTTTTGTCCTTAAGACTTTTTTTTTCCTATGCTTCTAGCTGAAACTTGGTCACAGAGTCTGTAGACTCTTCAGTATGATCACTCTCAAACATTTTGTAAAATAATCATAATAAATTGTCCCTCATTTCCTCTTTCCTGACTGTAAGAAGCAAAAGAAGAGATAGTTACACAAAATTGACATCAATACTGACATAGAGTTCTCCAAGGGAACTTTGTGACCTGAATGTTGTTGATGTCCTTTCTCTCACTTCTTAACTATTTTGTGTTTAGGATCCCACTGCATCACAATGAATTTCTACTTGTATGTTCTTCAGACAAGAACTATGCTTGTGATTCTTGGTACCTTTGGAGGTAATTTGTTTGAATGATAGATGCAGTCATATTTTATGTCTAGAAATTGCTTATGTTTCAGTCACTGCTATTGTAGGTTTTATTGTCTAGAGTAACAAAAATAGAACAAACTTCACTTTATAAGGTCTTCTGTATTAAAACCATGTCATTAATCTCAGGAAAAAAGTCATTGTTCTTAATAAAGGAGCTTTCAAGTAGTCTGGGAAGTATTTCATTAAGCACACAGCAAAAAGCTATTAATATTCTTTTGTCTTCCCTGACAGGCAAATTTTATGTCACAGCAAGTGCAATGCTCTTTTTGAGCCTCTTTTATGATGTGACTTCACTGCGATATTTGTCACTTTTGAGTGTTATGGAAAGTTTGGTCATTTGTTCAGATGTTTTACCTAGACTCTGGCCTCTAACAGATTGAAGGGTAATGAGAGAAAATCATTCACCAAAATCTGGACCAAGCATACTGAATGACATCATCTTGTAGAGAGAGGGGAAAATAAATATAAAACAATCTTTTTTTCTGTGGTCATTTAGCCATTTCTCCTGTGACTGAAGCCTAAAATGAGCCATTTCGGTAATTTATTGATGAAATAGATTAACAGAACATTTTAATGTGTACGTGTGCTGTAACAGCTTTGGATGGTAAATGGATTTTGCAAGACTACATTTATCAAATGTGGGAACTTGGACAGATGTGGTATACACCAAAACCTTTCAAGCTGGAAACACTATAAAAGAGGAGGATTTGAAAATAGACTTTTTATCTCAAACTGCTAGTAGCCTTTCAAAGGTGAATAAAATTCTCTGCTGTGAAGCCACAAGACTAATATTAGATTACTTGGTCTTTCAGATGGTGAAGATGATTTGATATTATTTATGGAGCAGCTGGCTCCTGAATTATTGGACATAAATGTTAACAAAAGACTCTATTCATAGTGAAAAATCCTCATCCTGTCACAATAAGTGCCATCCAAATTCCAAGTGAATGGATAGAAGACAATTATTTTGAAGTTGCTGAGCTGCAGAATAAGATAGAATCTTGCTGAGGTGAACAAATGATAAAGATCCTCTGCACAGAATTCACATGGAATTTTCTTCTCCAACCATGAGTTCAATCATCCAGCAAAATGCTGTCTTAAACCAATGAAAATGACTTTGAATAAGAAGTAGATTGAAGCCATGTTTCTTCTTTCTACAGAAAGCATGTCACTATTCCAAATGAAAGCTTGTTTTTTATTTTCATTTTCCCTTTGGGAGGTCTATGCCAAGTGAAAACTATGAGGAAAAGGCACACATGCACCAGTGTGGCTTTCCCAGTCCAGCCTGGAAAGCAGGACTCAGCTGAAGCATCATGGCTAGTCCCCTACAAATCTGATGGTTATGGTGAAATTGTCATGTGCTGTGAAGGTGTTACTGAACAGTATTCCCATCAGTCATTCAAAATAGTAGCATTGAAGAGGAGGGGATGCCCTAAATTGGAAGGAGGGACTTCTGCAGACTAGTCTTCATTTCAGAGCCTGGATATTGGAGGGCTCATCAGATACCCAGGTTGTGCTGTTGACCTGAACCACATGCCTGCCTTTCTCTGCTCACTGCACAGAGGACTTGTAAAGACTAGCTTCTTAGCTTAGGCACCAAAATTCAGTGACCCAGATTAAGCTCTATGAAAACCTAATCAAAACCTTGGAGTTGCAGCAAAAAGTTTAAAACTAATTTAGTTAGTCCATGAAATTGGGAACAGAAAGATTTCTTGGGTATTCCAGTCCCAGACCTTGACAATGCTTTCGAAGGATTTGTAGTAATGTTGTCCCTAATAAAAATATCTGTCCATTGTCAAGGAAGGTGTGTGGCCCTATTATTTACATGCAGTCTTTAATGAGATGATGAATGTTGGTAGAACCCTACAGTGTTCTGTTGGTCTTGGAAAACTAATACATTGGTTCAGTGATTATTTTTTTTTTGCTCAAGTCTAAAGTTATTCTTGGGCAGATTTTCTGGCATGTATAGGGACAGCACTGTGTTATTTTATTAGTTTGTGACTGACTGTAATAGTCCCAGCCACAGGTTGAGAAGCAATTGCAATCACAGTTTCAGAAAAATCAAGCATAATCTTCATTGTTAATGCCACAAGGAGAGAATAATATTTGATAAACTGGATGCATCCAACAAATTGTGGAAATCTCATTCTTTGGACTTCCTAAAAGACATAAAGCAGGATATGAACACAGGTGGGTCAGATCTGCATTTTGGAAACCTTAGGGATGGAATGTGTAACCTGCTGGGTTGCCACAGCAGCCTCCAAAAGTCTGACCAAAATTCTTCAAAATGTTCTGCCTAAACAATCCAGCAAGTATTGGCATAATAATATTTCTTTTCTCAAAGTTCTGACATGGGAGATGGCTACAAATGTTGACAATGTGCATCAGATCAATGCTTGCATCAAATCATTAATTTCCTGTGCTTGAAAATTACTCAGGCCAAGTGTACTTACGTTAGTATCCTGTTTCCAGCAACGACCAAACCCTTAAGACTAGGGAAATATGTAAAAATTGTGAAAGCTTGCAATTAAACTTTCCATAATATTCCCTCAGCTTCTAACCATTTGCTTTAGACTGGGTTCCTGGATAAGGACTACATTTGACAGAAGTGGTGTCTTTATATTCAATGGGAAGATGAATTTTGACTCATGGACGTTTGCTATTTGAACCATGTAAACTGTTAAAAGCCACAAGATGGCAAGGATGTCCACAGATTAATGAGCCGTTCGATGAAGAACTGACTCCTGTTTGATACCTGTGCTCTGGCAGCTTCATATGATGGTCTTCTCACTCTGTATTACAATGTGAAGAACTGATTCCTTTTCACACTCTCTGCCATGATTTCAAAAGTCACTTTTCCAGCTTGACAAATTCCAGCCTATTTAAGAAGGTTTTTTCTGTAGAAACATTTCCAGAACACTGATCATCCTCACTGCCCTTTTCTACTTCTACTGAATCACTTTGAGATGGTGGAGCAAAGTGGCATGCAGTACCAGATGCAGGTGGACCTTTTATTCAATTAGTGACCTAAGGAAGTTCCATCTTGTTCTTTATTCCATTCCTGATAAGTCCTAAGACTGCTGGTCACTCAGCTGGCATTTTCCTGGAAAGACAATAGCTGTAGGATCTAGCTGCTAAGTAGTTAGCTTAGAGGCCATCTTTTTGTGTCTAAATTTAGGGTTTTTTTCCCCACTTGTGTCACTTTCCATGTATGTGCACTGAATTTCTACACTCCATCTGGTAAGATCTTTCTGTAGTTGTTTGCAGTTTGACTTCATTTATTACCTAGTAGAATGTTGTATCATCAGCAAATTTTAGGTGAGTTCATCACACATCTCTTTTCTTGCTCATTTATGAAAATGCTCAAGAATATCATTCCCAGAAAAGATCTTTGATTTTATGGGTGGTTTCTTTTCAGTGCAAGAACTTTCCTTTTCCTGTTTTTTAATCAATAATGTATCTGGGCAAGTACCTTCCTTTCTTTGTCCTAGTGCTTTTTTCTTTTGTGAGGGACATTTTCAGAATTATTTTGGAAATCCAAGTAGGAATTCAGTAGAGTAGATGAATGGATCTTCCTTATCCACATGGTCATAAACCCCTTCAAAGAACACATGCTGCATAATGAAGCATGACTTCCCTTTGCAAATGCTGTGTTGGCTGTTCCCCAGTACTTTATATTTCATCTTTACATCCACCCCTTCTGTTCTTACTGGTCTGTAAAATTCTTGTGGAACCTTTAAAAGCCAATGTCACACACACCATATTCCAGGCACAGTACCAAGGCTTTATACCCTTGCTTTATATTTCCTTGTTCCTACATCTCGCAAAGTATTTCAGAGTGAAAGCAGTCATTTTTCATGCTGGTAATCCTTCCAGGCTAGTCATCTGCCTTCCTGAAAAACTGCAAAAAATTTGCCTTTCACAAACGCTGGCATAATAGTCCACGCCACTCCACAAGCTATGTGTTATCACCAGGTTTCTGATATGACACATCACATTGATTTCACTGTTAAAACTTGACAACAATGGCTTCTGCTCTGTAATTATGTAAAAATGAAGCTATTTACAAAACAGCTCTGTGTCTGTATGAGTTTGTGTGCAAAAATAGGGTTTTTATTTTCACCTGCATGCCTAAGTCAGTGCTGCTAGAAGAGAGGGGACTGCGGTATTTTGTTTCATGCGCACCTTCTCCCATATTGACTGAGTTCTTACAGACCCCATTTAAGCAAACTCACTTGTCATGTGATTGTTTGGCATGTGCAAGGCTGATGGTCATAGGCAAGAGAGAAGAAGCCTAACAGCTCATTAAAGTGTGCATCCAGTTTACATGACCGATGGTTGTTGTGGGAGAGGGAATCAATAGCAACTATCTATTTTGGACTTCACTGCAGGAGAATAAACGTTGAGCACTACTGTACCTGTATTTCTGTGCAGTGATAACAGTTGTAAGAAGAGTTTGCCAAAACAAATCAAAAAAATACCTTCCTAGTAATAGCAGCAAAAATTACTGCTGGTGAAAGGGGGAGTGTAATTTCGGTTCAGTGGCCAGTAGGTGGAGACTGGGAGCGTTGTGATCTTTTGATGTTGCTGTTACGTGAAACAAATTATATGAGTATGCTTTGGTGAGGACATGTCTGTAGTTAGTAAAATCGTATCTACCATAGTAGATCAAAGTATGTTTGTGCCATCACTGAATATTCATGTTTTCTTATGTAATGATTATGCAGTTGTTATATATTGTATTGTTCTCTGTCAGCCAAACGTGCGATGGCACAATCATAGCTGTTCAGCTTTCTGTGGTTTTACTGAAAGGCTGATCTTTTGTCAGAATGTTTTTATTTTCATTGGTAGTATTTACCACTTTGTTCTTGGAAATATTTATCTCTAACTAAAAGGAAACCTAGTGAGCTAATTAGTTGATAGCAAGTTTATTTGCTGTCTATTTAAATAAAATATGTCTTATCAGTTCATAGTCTTGACACACACTGTTGAGAGATAAGTGCCTCTGTTTAAATTATAGAAGGCCTCCTAAGGGGGACTTGGAGTATGTAAACACTGACAACTGTACTCCTCATTACCACCACCCTAATGTCTGACCTTTTTCTCCTTTATCAAACCTCAACGTGCTCTCAGAGGTGTAAATTTGCTAAGCAAAATGATGGGTTTCCGGTAATGCTTTTTCCCTGTCCATCTGGCTGGGTGTCCAGGCCCAAAGAGTTGGGGTGAATGGAGTTAAATCCAGTTGGCAGCTGGTCACAAGTGGTGTTCCCCAGGGTGCAGTACTGGGGCCGGGTCTCTTTAATATTTTTGTCAATGACCTGGACAAGGGGACTGAGTGCACCCCCAGTAAGTTTGCAGATGACAACAAGTTGGACGGGAATGTTGATCTGCTTGAGGGTAAGATGGGTCTACAGAGGGATCTGGACAGGCTGGACTGATGGGCTGAGGCCAAAGGTATGAGGTTCAACAAAGCCAAGTGCCGGGTCCTGCACTTGGGTCTTAACAACCCCATGCAGTGCTACAGGCTTGGGGAAGAGTGGCTGGAAAACCGCCCAGTGGAAGAGGACCTGGGGGTGTTGGTCAACAGCTGGCTGAATATGAGCCAGCCGTGTGCTCAGGTGGCCAAGAAGGCCAGTAGCATCCTGGCTTTTATCAGAAATAGTGTGGCCAGCAGCACTAGGGGACTGATTCTCCTTGTGTACTTGGCACTGGTGAGGCCCCATCTTGAATACTGTGTTTGGTTTTGGGCCCCTCACTACAAGAAAGACACTGAAGTGCTGGAGCGCATCCAAAGAAGGGCAAGGAAGCTGGTGAAGGGTCTGGAGAACAAATCTTATGAGGAGTGGCTGAGGGAACTGGAGTGGCTTAGCCTGGAGAAGAGGAGGCTGAGGGGAGACCTTACGACTCTCTACAACTACGTGAAAGGAGCTAGTTGTCGGTGCGGGTCGGCCTCTTCTCCCAAGTAACAAGTGATAAGACAAGAGGAAATGACCTCAAGTTGTTCCAGGGGTGGTTTAGATTGGATATTAGGAAAAAATTCTTTACTGAAAGGGCTGTCAAGCATTGAAACAGGCTGCCCAGGGAAGTGGCTGAGTCCCCATCCCTGGATGTATTTAAAAGGCAGTTAGACATTGTGCTTAGGGACGTGGTTTAGTGGTAGTTTTGGCAGTGTTAGGTTAATTTTTGGACTCGATGATCTTAAATGTCCCTTCCAACCTAGACGATTCTATGATTCTATGATCTGTACTATCTAATATTTGTTGCTATAAGCAACAGTCCTTTGAATTGCTCTATTTGTAAAGCTTTAAAATAAGATAGATTAGAGTTTATAATCTTTATGATGCACAGTTATTCTTCATAAAGAAGGTGGCCTGTGGAAGGATTTGCTCCCTCACCTGGATTTACAGTCTTTGTTTCCTCCAGAAGCCTAGAGTTTGTTTGCCCTTTCAAGGACAAATCTCTAAAACTGGCAAAAGGAGGAGGCTGCGTGTCAAAACTGATTAAATGCATCAGCTGTGATGATCTATCGCAGAGGTCTTTCTAGGTCTGTATCCTCAGTATCCACGTTGGAACATGGGAAATTTGGCTTTCTTTTCTCACGCTAAGGAAGTTGCAGCCTTGTCAGAGTCCTGATAACTTCAAAGCAAGAGAATCTAAGTGTTAAAAAATTGTGAAGAGACTGTGTGTCATCCCCTTCATAAATGATAAATTATACATTTTTACTTTGGTAGACCGTAAGTTTGTTCGGCCTTACAAAATGTTACTCCTGTTCAATACAATGAAAAAATAGCATAGTATTTTAAAGTTTTTCAAAAGACTGTGAGGGGCAATGAAGTTAGATATTTTTATTTCAGAGATTCTGTGTCTAAAAGAAGACCTGAGATAAGAGATCATGTTATCTGTAATTGCTTCTAGTTTTATCTTAAAATAGCTAATCCTTTTTTCTGATAGCAGCTTTTCCATGTCATACAGAAGAGTGTGTAGTTTGCCTGATGCTTAGTAAAATCAAGTTAAATATGCTTATGAAGCTTGGCTGCTCCAGAGCCTTGTTCTCTCAAGAAGGCCTGTTTTAAAAACAGAAGAAGAAGGAGCCAACAGTGAAGAAATAATAAAGAAGAAGGAGTTCAAGTTAAACTGCATTTGCTGGAGTAGGATTTGGGAGTGGCTACAGGTGCAGTTGAGTTGGCAAGTCTAACAGAAAGGGACTCACAAGCAGCTGAGGGGAAGCTGCAGGTGGAAAAGCTCTTCAGCTATGTTGCTACTGCTGGAACAGGATGATTGTGCTCTTACCTGGGGAGCCATCTGTTAAATAGTGAGGATGGAAAGACTTTAAAGTTAACTTTTCATCTTAACATTCCTACAACGCATTTCTTTGCTGAGGGAGGAGAGAAAGGGAGAGATCTGGTTTTCATTGGTCTGAGCTTGCAGGAAGAACTGCAAATGGGTGCGTCTGATTGAGCAGTATCTACCCCAGGGAGCTTCCTACTTCTCTGCAAGGCCTTCTTGGAAGTACAGTTTCTGGTATGTGAATGATCTAGGCTTACCAAGTTTTCTTCCCCCATGTCTTCACTTGACCATATCTGCTGGTGGCTTATTTCCTGAGGAAATTAGAATTTGGTCATCTTATGTTGTTGATGAATTAACTGTGTAGGTATATAGAGAAGGATCCTTGTGGGATGATGTGGAATGTATGTGGTACGTCCCAAAGAATGCACAACTTGGAAGAAAATTCTCCAATTCCTTCCCCTGCTGCTCAAATCTGACTCTATTAAACAATGTGCTTTAGTCCTTGCGCTAAAGCAAAGCATTTTTTATCATCCTGCTGGGTTCTTCTGGGCAGGCTATTGTCTGTTATCACTGGGAATTTTGAAGTGCTTAGCATTTTTCAGGGCTCCTTCCACTAAAACTGATCCAACTGGTCCAACTTCAGTATAGTTGTTTCTCCAAACATATGTTCACCTGCGTAATTACTAATATAAATGAATTTTATCAACATGGAGCTCAGAGCAGAGTATGTCTTGCTGTGTCTTGTGTTTCCATGACCAAATTGCTTATTGTATCCAAACTAGCTCAAAAAATAACGAGGTTGCACTGCAGTCTGATTCCACTGATTGCAATCTAGACAAAACCAGTAGCAAGTTTCTTGCAAGTTTCTCACAAGTTTTAGAAGTTTGGCACTTCTGAAATTCTGAAAATACTAGCTGAATTCTGAAAATACTAGCTTACCCTAAAACGAGGCTATTTTCTGTTGATAAATGATACTATAAGCAAGGCCCTTATCTCCTGAGCTAAAATGTGTTTTCTTTGATTGCATGATTGAATTCCTGGTATCATGTTCCATACTTGCTTTTTTTCCTTCCATCCTTTCTCCCAAAGCCCTGTTTTAAGCCAGTTATCTTTCTATTGCAGTTTCATCCCCCATCATCACTACTCTTACAGCCTCTAAAAAGAGATCAGTAGCATTGCGCAAAACTTTTGGTCTCAGGGACTAAGTTATATATGCTTCTCTGCACCAATATTGACATTTAAACAGGACTGTGTACTAACTGGCAAAACAAACAATGGGGGAGAATATTCTATGAAATAGATTCAGGGTTAGGTTTTTTCTGTGTGTGACAAGGAAATATTTGTATATAAGAGCAAATGCTGTGCATGGGCAGTTGCAGTACTCTAAAGAGCTCACAACCTTGCTTTGGGCAATACTGTTCCACATGTATATGCACTTTATGACTCCTTTTTCAGCTATGTATTCCTCTAGAATCTGTTCATCCAGCCTTTGTCAGATAACAATGTGGGAGAGTTGCTCTGTCAGTAAATATTTTTAAAAGGCAAAATAGAGTTACTTTTCAGTTGCCCACCAAGGACAATCCTTTGGTCATGCAAAACAAAATTCAACCAAAATATCTGACAAATATTCCTACCAATCTGATTCAGCCCTGACTGAATTCCGTTTCTTATCTGTTCCTTCATCTTGCAGTCAAAGTGAGCTCTGTTGAGGGATATTAAAGCATTTCCTGCTTCAGTAGCATTCTCCCCTGCTTTAGCTGGCGTTCTTTTCTCATACGCCTATACTGTGAATTGGGGGTTTGTTTCATTAATGTATTGCTATCAAAACAGACTCCTCATACTCTTATGGTGCTGCTATTTAATGCAGAGGTCACTGCAGTATGTGGGAATTACAATCAATAATCAAAGACCTCTTGTTTTAGGCATTGTATATAAAAAAAAAAAAAAGCGACAGTCCCACTAGGGAGAATTTTTAAAGAAATGCAGTTGTTGAAAGAATCCTTAAAGAACTGCAATCCATTCCCTCAATCCCAAACCCAGTGCTTATCTCCCTCATGAGACAAAAATAAACAAGTGTCTTATGAACACATACGCACACTAGCCAGTTCTGCACAGCTCTTTGGATAATTAAAGGAAGGTAAAATGAATCAGTAATTGTTTTGTAACCAGTAAGATTAGAATTTCTGACCCCCTCATGTGTGGCTGCCTGATACTTATAGAAAGTGAGTCACTGTCAAATTAAACTGTGTAACTTATTTGCAAATTGTAAAAATACAAGCAACTTGGGAAAGGGAAAAGTAGGAAAATTATTAATCATCCTTCACTGCAGAAATTTGTTCCATCTGCTGATGATGGGATGTAAACTTCACTTGCATCTGAAGAGCTTTTTAACCTGAGATTAAAGAAACTGAGGAAAACAGGGCTGTCCTATTACAGTAGGCTCTGCCACAGCACTACTGCTATCTACGTAGCCTTGCACAGGCAAAGCAGCAACATAGTTTTTCCAAATATCCAGATTTTAAGTTCAGAGGCATTGTGAATTCATGTACATCCATGTAACGAACTTAAAATACTAAAAGGACAGTTAAAATGGAGTGAAACGGAATTCTTTGTACAATTGAAATAGCTGTGGTTTGGAGAAATACAGGATGTGCAGATGCTCTGTAGAGACATGAGGGCCCTAAAATTGACATCAAATTTCAGAGAATCAGTATTTGACTGGGTGGTTAAAAAACAACAAACTGCTAATATTTTTAAATTTAAGCAAATGCTATCTTGCATAATAGATGCTTTAAAAAAATGTATATTGATATTTGAGTTGGGATAGTTATAATTTCTTCTGTATCTTATAACATTATACACTTCGTCTGAAAACTATTTTAACCTTGTCAATATGCTTGTATACGATAATTATACATAGCAGAGTTCTGAGATGAGGCTGGACAAGGGCACAACAGAAATTCTTATACCTTCGTTCTTGCTTCAGAGAGAAACCCGACCCACAAATTCATAGGGTATCTCTGTCAAGTTTGTTGCAAAGAGGGTAAGCTTGCTTGCCATGCTGGTAAGCAATTTTTGACATAAGCAACAGTCCTGTAAACACCATCCTCCTTGTTATTGTATATCATTCCCTCAGCTTCTGATTACAGTCTTAATAGCTTCCACTTCAGTATTGCAGATGAAATTGCCAATTATGGCACTTCAGTTCATCTCTCTGTATGGCATGACATATTAATGAATTGGTTTGAAAACAGATAAGATACCAGTTCAATATTTTACATGCAAAAGCCTTTATCCACCAGGAATTCTGCGTTCTAATGTTTATGACCTCAATACCAAGTGGTTTTCAGTAGTTTCCTGACCATCCTAAGCAGAAACTTGTAACCCGTATCTTTTTTTGCCTTTAAAATGGAAGAAAGTTTCGGAGGAAATGTAACTATAGAAAAGGAGATTTTAATTTTGATAGTGAGCAAAGAAGAGTTAAGAAAGGTAACGATTCGCATAGATTGGCTGTAGGTCAGTAGTTCAATCTACCTTATCTCTTGCGTTACCTTAGCTGGACCTTTGGGAACTTGAGTAGATGATCAGCCCTCCTACTGCCAGGCACATGGTAGCAGTTCCATGACTCGGGCCTTCTTTGACTTTCCTGGCTTTGATGTCTGTTGCACAAGTGGTACTAGAGTATACTGACTGCTGGTCAGATCTAGTGGAGAAATTGCTACAGAAGACTTTTCCTGAGAATTATTCTTGAGAAAAAACATTCTTCCTAGATTAATAGAACAAAAATGTGTTATTGGAATGCAATTGTGGATAGTGGGGTTGTAAGGAAAGGAAGTTTAATTATTTTTGCTGACAGTTTTAGTAAATCACTTGGGCTGCTGTATAGTTTTTTGTTGGCTTGGCCAACCTTAACATATCATGCTTATTGATACTGAGATTTAGGAAAGACACAACACAATAGTAATTCTGAGTAATGTGTATCACAGAATTACAGAATGGTCAGGGTTAGAAGGGACCTCTGGACATCATCTAGGCCAACCCCCCTGCTAGAACAGGGTCACCTACAGCAAGTTGCACAGCTCCAGGTGTGTTTTGAATGTCTCCAGTATGGAAGACTCCACAGCCTCTCTGGGCAGCCTGTTCCAGTGCTCTGCCACCCTCAAAGTAAATAAGTTCCTTCTCATGTTAAGATGGAACTTCCTATGTTCAAGCTTGTGCCCATTACCTCTTGTTCTATCACTGGGCACCACTGAAAAAAGACTGTTGCCATCCCCCTGGCACCCTCCCTTTAAGTATTTATAAGCATTGGTAAGATCCTTCATCGGTCGTCTTTTCTCTAGACTAAAAAGACCCAAGTCCCTCAGTCTTTCCTCATAAGAAAGATGTTCCAATGCCCTACTCATCTTAGTAGCCCTTTGCTGGACCCTCTCCAGCAGTTCCCTGTCCTTCTTAAACTGGGGAGCCCAGAACTGGACGCAGTACTCCAGATGCAGCCTCACCAGGGCAGAGTAGAGGGGGAGGATGGCCTCCCTCCACCTTCTGGCCGCACTCTTCTTGATGCACCCCAGGTTGCCATTCACCTCCTTGGCCACCAGGGCACATTGCTGGCTTATGGTCATCCTGTTGTCCACCAGGACTCCCAGGTCCAGGACTCTACAGAGCTACTCTCCAGGAGGTCAGCCCCCAACCTGTACCAATGCATGGGGTTATTCCTCCCCAGGTGCAGTACCCTACACTTGCCCTTGTTGAACTTCATCAGGTTTCTCTCTGCCCAACTCTCCAGCCTGTCCAGGTCACGCTGTATGGTGGCACAGCCTTCCGGTATGTCAGCCACCCCTCCCAGTGCTGATGGTACACTCTCTATCCCTTCATCCAGGTCATTGATGAATATATTGAACAGAAAGCATAGGAAGACTTGTGTTTGAGTTCAATAAGCAGGATATTGGAAAATATGGTACCTATGTTTCTTGTCCTGATGTGTTTGTTTTGAATGCTTGCGCAGTGGGTGTAATCAGAAAAACAGTAGATACCGGTTAAAGTCAGACTTTTAAACACCTGTTTAGATGTGTGAGTAGATTGTTCATCTTGTACTCAAGAACTCAACTGAAAAATCTGCCTTTACAGAAAGCCAAAAAATATTCAGCCAAGTAACAACGCTAGTTTTTGTTAGCCTAATAATGGAAAAAAAAAAAAATCAGATGAAAGCAAATCATGCTGAAGTCACTTGGTGAAATTCTATTTCACCAATTTTTATGCAATTGTAATAGCTAATTCTTTATAAAAATAATCTACATTGAATGCAAATTATATGCAGTGATGTCATGAAACTATGTCTTATACAAGGATTGTATTAAAAATCTTTAGCTGTGACTCATTCTGGTTGCAAATACAAAATTATGCTCACAACTCTAGTGCTACAGGCTACTCAGAAAAATGCTGGGAAACTATTTAAAAACCCATCAAATCATATTTGTTTCTTGGACAGAAAGCCAGTACTCATTGTAGTTGCATGCATAATCAAGGTTTTTTTCCCTTTAAAGTTGTTTTCTTTTTCTGCTAACGTTATTTTAAAAGAACAAGTATTGTGTCTTCTTTTGGGGAAACTTTATCCATTTATAATGCTGCCACAACGTTTTAAGTACCGAGTGAAGTAGTTCAATTGCTTTGGGCCAGAAATCTAATTCACAAGTTATTAATATAAATCATTCAGCATTCAATGTAGTGATTGGAATTTTCACAACAAGCTTTTGTTTCTTCAAGTCTTTAGTCTTGACTCGTCGCTTTGTTTTTAACTTTCTGATAAGAGGAACCTTCAGTGAAGAAGCCTTATGTCAGTTTAAATGAAGGTTGCTCCCATCTGAAGATTTCTTCGCAAATCACAGGCTCGGTTTTATGGACAGACAGTCTTACCACTTAAGCGATGTCTATAATGTGCCATAGTAGGAGAAGTTTTGAGTGTCAGCATATTTAAGTGCAAGCTATCATTCAGTGATGGATTCTGCATGCCAGTCAGCTGCTAAATACCTAGATAGACAGTCATGGTTTGTCAAGGAAGTCCAGAATGCAAAATTTACCAAAAGCAAGCAAATAGGTGCATTTGATGTTTCTGTTATAAGTGGCTGGTACAACAGGAAGTTATTCAAGTGCTGGACCACTTTAGCATTGTATTGTTCTGGTATTTTGTAATGACTATCGTGGAATGAAAGCATCTCTTATCCGATGTTGTCTTCTGTAGTCTGGCAGACAGAAGCCAATGTTACAAATCAACAGTTTGGACGGCAAAAGAACAAAGTGAACATATTCAAACACTCAGCCAACATTAAATGGAGATGGTGCCAGAGGCATTTATTGCATATTTTCCCAGTGCATTTATTAATCACTTCCTCAAGAGCTTATGTTAAAAAATCTCTGAATTATCCATCTCTGAATATGTCACTGAATAAGTATTACTACATTTTAAATAGCAGAATTTTAGAGAAATGTGGTTAATAAAAGGAGAACCTGAAAAGTCGGTAGCAAGAAAGTTCCAAATAGGAGAAAAAATTTCTAGTCAGTTAAGGAGTATGTTTGCATGGTTGGGAAAATTAAGATGGAAAAGACCCTATACTCATTCAAAAAAAAATTGTTGAAAGGAATTTTCTCATATCAAGACTTGATTTCTCTGTCACAGTAACTGGTTAATTATTTAAAAACTGGAAAAAAGCAAGAACCATCTGAAGAAGCAGGTGGTATTCTTGATAAATATTTTGAGGAGGGTTTTTCTTCCTAAGGTTGTCATTTGCCATTGTTGCAAAATTTATCAAGTGAATTGTCAAAACCGAGATGGGTTAACTTAGGATACTGTCAGTTCTGTTATAAAGTCTTCATTAGGACTGTGGTTCATGCACTGCGTGACATCCAGCATGTCATTACAAGCTTGAACAATAAAATTCTTTTTTGTAACATATCATGAAGGTTCATCTGTTGGGAGTGTTTTCTGAATTCTGTGGGATTTCTATGAGATTTGCTAGCCTGGAGACCCTAAAAATCAGCTGCTCTTGTGCAAATTTGGTAGAAAAAGCTGCCACAAGTCTTGTGCTGTCTAGGGGCACATAAACACACAAGGTGCGTAGTTGAGGAATTTTTATGTCTCTTTGCACATAAAGTGATCAGTTTGTGCCCCACATGGTCAAGTTTTAGTACATGTGTAGGTGGTTGTGTTCAGCTAACAAAATACAAGATCTGTTGACTGGGGACTTTCTCCAGATGGTAGCAAAAAATATATATATTTAAAAAAAAAAAAAATCACTAAGACATACACATCCACAATTGCAATCTATTTACAAAACTTGCAATAATTGCAAAAAAAAAAAAAAAGTGCCAATTTGAATAAAATGGAGCTTTAAAGTGTGAAGAAACTGAAGATGTGCATTTTGCTGTGTAGCATTATCTTCTGGAAGGATTGCGAAATACAAACAAGAAAAAGCCCAAAAGGTTTTAAAAGTGATGCTTAGATGCATTTCCTTAAAGGCTAGAATGAGCTACCATTCAAAGCATATTTCCCTTATGCTCAAAATATGATCGAGTAGGGTCTGCTAAGCCTCGCACACTCCATTTTCTTCAGTAGGGCTTAGATATGCCCGATGAAGAGCTGCTCCTGGAGTCATAACTTCAGCTTTCCTGGAAGAAAACGGTGGGGAGTATGTAGCTTTTGTCAGTAAAAAATGCAAGCGATGGTAAGCGGGACGCTTGGACTCTGGATACCACACGTAGCAGTACCGGTGTCTGTTCAGAAAAAAACGCAGCACAGGAGGATGGGATCAGGGCACTGAAGCAGTTGGTGCTGAGGACCTGGCACTTTCACTGAGGGGTTTCAGCTTATTAACTAATTTTTCCTACATTCCATGACCATTAAGTTAAAACTCCGATCTACATCTCACTTTAAGGTTCTCCAGGGAAGGAGGATGCTAACAGTGGCTTCCAGAATAATAAAACTCTGTATTCCCAGATACTTGCCCCTTATTATGGTAAACAATATAAAGTACAGAGTACCTAATAAGTTTCATCCTTGTTTGCCTTAGCACTAGATCTTAAAGAGAATTTAAGAAATAATGAAAACAATGCTAATTCCCCAAACTAATAGAACGAAGACTCAATAGGGCGTGATCACAAGAATGAAATATAAAAGGGGTTAATAATATGTCAGAGCAAATTAATTGAAAATTGCAAATGAACTCTGATGGAATTTTTGTGCATTATTAGACAAATTTAACAATGGTATTGCAAAATGTTTTTGGCTTCTTTATCTCTTAAGATATGCATCCATCAGATTTTTCAGCATTCTTTATATTTAAAGCAACATAAAGAAAACCTTTATATGTTGTGCTACTAAATCAGCTCTGCAGGCTGTTTTGCATATAGTGGCAGGCTGAAGAAAATAAACCAATCGAAAAATACGGAACAGAAATCCACCTCTTCATAAAATGATATTAAAACTGTCTTTAGTATCATATGGAAAACTTTTGATATCACAGAAATAATAGTATTTGAGACTGTGAATGTTCTTACTTATGATGATGCAAATGTTAGTTTGATTTTTCATCTTTTTTTCCATTAGTTTGTTTTACCTTTGAGTATCTTGCAGTACATTTAAACTCTCATTATTATTCATAGTGTAACTTTACCATTGAAAGTTGTGGCAGAAGTATTTTGGAAGGGTTTTATTTTTACTTGTAGAATACTTTAGCCTTTCTTTCTTTGGAAGTTCACTACCAAGTGTTTGAGTTCTGACATAAATGATGTGAAGTTTCTTTTTCTTCTCGTCCTTTGCGGGTGTTCTCATCGAACTCTAATTAACTTTATTCCTAGAGCAGCAGATGTCTCTCTCTCTTCTGCATGTTTCATACCACTCGACCCTGTCTCCTGCATTTTTACCATCGCTAGGTACTCTGTTCCCCTTGCTTCATCCATTTATGCATGATATTGGACTTGGAAAAAGAGATAAATGCTGTCTCCCCTTTATCACTCAGCTCTTAAGTCATTCTGACAGCAGAAACCGCTGTTGCAGTTAGAGCAGGTTCATTAGGTCATCAGAAAGAGCTAGCGGGAGCACCTTTCCACCTCCAGCCTTACTGCACTAAATGCTGTGGCATCAGGTGATCCAATCCATGAATTGGTCTAAGACAGCATCCACCAGAGCTTGTAATGACACATAGAAATATTGTGTCACGGTGGATGTTGAAATTATTACTTCTTATTTGCAATTTGATGAAACTGTCATTTTTTTTTCTTGTGGTTCTGCTTCTTTTCTGCCATATGTTCTCCTTAATATAAGCAGTTGGGCAGTGCTTTTAGCATCATTCATTCACCTCATCTCTTGCTTCTGTCACTCCCCGTGAAGCAGGCTTTCTACAGCCTCAGCCTACTGTTTGCTGCCTGCGACTGCTTTCCAGTTCTGTTTTTTCCTGATGAAGGAAGTTCACCAGCAGTGTAGGCTTGTTTCTTCACCATTATGCAGCTCATATTTTTTGTTACATGTGTACTGTTTGCAGCTATGGTTGAATGTTACGTAAATAATATGATTAATTAGAACTTATTACTGCTTTACATTTCCAAAGTACTGCACAAACTAGCTAATCAAGCAGTTAATAAACTAATTAAGCAACAGCAACAAGCAGTTACAGGAGTTGTATTCCTTCTTTGTCCTTGTACAATCCTCTTGTATACTGGTACACTGTGTAGTCTATAATCAAAAATATATATATGAAGTTCTTCTGATTAGGTGATTTCAGTTTTCTCGCAGTAAAATCTAATTGAAAACCAGTGCTTGTGTGGTTAGATATAATAAACCTGATTACACCATGTGGTATTTTTAAAATGCTTTTTGCTTCAACCTATGTTCCCATTCAAATCAATAGCAGTATTGGCAGCCAGTATGAGCAGAGAGAGTGCAGCAGCAAACTCCTGTGACTAAGCTACTACATTCATGACTCTATTAGATCTTCTTGATGTGTCTTGCTTATTAGCAGAAAATAAAGGGAAAAATCTTCATTAGGTTCAACCTGGCAGTGTTGTCAGGATGCTGGCTGTCTCAAGTATATCAGCTGTTTAGAGGTGCTTATTTAAGCTTCTTTCAATTCATTGGTTTATAGTTAGCAAAATTAGTTCCTAACAAAGAAATGTGTTCTGTTATTTCATTTAAAAAAAAAAATATAACTAACTTGTAGCTAATAAAGATAATCCTGGTGTACTGTAATTTTTCATTTGCTTGTATGTGCACCAGGAACTTGCATATCACCACTTGCCATGATTTATGCCGGTGACATATAAGGTTATTTTGTAGACTTATGAATCAGCTCTACTGACAAGGTGGTTTGAACTTGCCTTGGTCTTTTGTTCTCAACTTGCCGAGGCGGAAAGATACATGGCTTACCCTGGTTTAAAGAAAGAAAAAAAAAAAAAAAGGCAATTTCTCTGCTAACAAAAGGAATGTTTAATTGTGCAGGACTTAACACACAATCCCTACCGTGCCTTGACTAACAAAAACAGTTCAGTTTGGGGGGAATTCATGCAGGAGTAAACTTTCTTCATTTTACCACCCAGTGTAGCATGATGGAAAGATTATGAATCTTCTGTTGACAGCTTTTTTTTCTCCATCCACTGTAATATCAAGAGCCCTCTTTGGCAGGTTTGAAGGCTTGAGTTTAAGTACAGCCAATGGATGATGACTGAACAAAAAAAAATGCACACTGTACTGGAAAACCATTACCTAGCTGGATGTTTTAACCATTAAAATGTGCAGGGACAGCCTCTGTCATATATCCACAGTGATGTTTAGCTTTGGCTCCGAAGCAAGTGTGGAATGACAATGGACCACATGAAAGGAAAGAGATAGGACTTTTTTTTTCACCAGGAAATGGTAAGGAGAGATAAATGTGTTCTTAAATGTTTCGAAAGATGGTTGGTTACTTTGACTGATTTGTGTTACTAGAAATGTAAACTTTGTGAAAAATTATGACTAGATTATCAAAGTATCCCCCTGTTTGCAGGTTCCTAGTTGTGCTGCACATGTAGAGTTCTTTACTACACAGTGCATTTTCAACCAACTGTGTAATTGAGAATTTCTCCCTCCAACAGCTGGATGCAGGGTTTTTTTAACATGTTCAGTGTCAGAAACGGCTCAAATGCCTCATGATTGCGATTTAGGCTAAAAACAGATATTTGGCATTTTAAAGTCAATGATTACAGGAGTAGGACTTCATACAATAAAGACATGAGCTGGACTTATTTAAAATTCACATGCAGATTCTTGAAGATGTACTTTGAAGCTGTCTACTTTTCACTGTGTACCATGGAAAAAAATACACCCTGGTGTTTTTCTTCCTGTCTTTTGCTGCCCGTCATGCTGTTTTGAGGAAGAGAAGGATGAAAACTTATAGTGCTGTAAAAGCCCAGTAATTCTGGCAGTGCTACTGACATATTTGCTTCTATACATGTTCCCAGAAGTGAGGTTGCACTTGTGCAATGTAAAGGCTTTGTGAGCAATATGGAGACCAGTATAATTTGGGAAAGACTGTTACGCATTTGTGGAAATGTCATTTGAGGTAGATGGGTTGACAGTGTTAGAAGCACTTCTATGACGTACAGGTATTTTAGGCATAAATTGCATAGGATGTATAACAGTATGTGAAAGAAAAAGATTGTAGTTGTTTTTTATAACATTTCACTTGATTCTGCAGGTACAGTGCAGAGACTGCCACCACATATGTGGTGTGAATAAATGTATCTCTCTCTCTCGCTCTGTATCCAATGGTAAGGGGCAATGGACAGGTCTGTCTCTATGCAGGGGTTTACACTGAAATTATTTCATATAAAATTATCGTGGGCTAAAATTTTTCTTACTTGTTACCTTCCTTAGGGGCAAGGGACAGGCTGACTGACCTTGGCTGTTAACGTGCCCTACAAATTTCATGATGCTGTTTTATGTATTTTCTCCTGTTGCTCGTGCCGTTAATGCAGTTGAAACTGGGATGATCCTGCATGCATGCCAGGTGCCTAGTTGCTAGGTCCAGACACCTCTCGTGCTTCATCGACCTTTTTGCACAGCAGCCACGATGCTGTTTGGGTTAGCTGCTTGGCTCTTCCTCTGCAGTCGGGGCAAGGTGAGAGTTCTACCTCGCTGGAAGTACTTGTGTCTACCAGATGCAAGCAAGGCAGGGCAAGGAGTGATCGACAGGAGTCATGCGGCAGTTGTTAGGAGTGAACATGCCCATAGGGGCTGCCTGGGACCTTTCTTTCCTTCCTCCCTCACTTGTTGCACTCAGATTTTTTTCTTTCTTTCATCTCTTTAGGACAGTTCTTAGTTTTGCGGTTTGTAACTCTTTCTGTTTAAAATACATAGGCTTCTTGGCGTGGTGGTGGGTATAGAAGAAGTGGGTTTATGATATTTAAAAAAAAAAAAAAATTACCTCTGTTTTAGTTTTCTGCCTACTTTTGAGCCAAGTCCTTCATGCACATACCATGAAAAGTCTCACAGTGGGGCAGTCTTGGATGAGGAGCTGTGGAAGGCTCTCCTTATGGCTAAACAGGTTTGGAAATATTAAGGATTACTCACAATGAAGAGCAAATTAAAACCATTTACCTCTAACTGGAAGAGATTGCTGAACTTCCCACTGGTGCTGATGCAGGAACATTTCATAGAGAATATTTTATTCCTCCTGTGGATTGATGTTGAGGGAAAGCCTATGCTTGGGATTTTTCCTTTATGTCATGTGCAGACTTATAACTCAGTTTCTAAAAGCAATTAATATTTATGAGGTTGGGCTGAGAATAATACATCTGCTGTGAGACAGTGAAATGTCTGCCATTCACACGCTGCTGTATAATGGTATAAATACATATTTAAGTTTGAATGAATTAAATTGCATTTAATCCTTTCTCTGTGGGCTTATAAACAGATACAAGTGCATATCAGCACTAGTGTACATTGTTGGCAAGTGACATGTGCTGTCAGCATAATTTTAGATGCGTTTCATTTCTTGCATAGTACTTACCTGAAGTTATCACTGATCCAGAATTTTAAACTTTTTCTCATTGGTGTGCTAGCTGCTGAAATCGGAAGGTTTTCTTAAGGTATGAATTGTTTCCACTTTTGATGCAGAAGCAAGGGAATGCCACTGATGATTGTCTAGTGACTTCCTAAAGTAGCATAATTAAAAATCACCGTTTTCAGAGCCCTTTAATCGGCATTGATTTTAATCCTTTATCATTAAATAGCTTCAGGTTGGCTTCTTTTCAGTTCAGAGTGTAGTCAAAAGATTGTGTCTATGTAATTGGTGGCAAATACAATCAGGCTAAAAGTGCTCGTCTTCTCTGCCCACCTTCCCCACCAGGATGATGGAAGATACAAGCAGCTTATTATTGGTAACTTGGTGCTCCAGTTGTCCTGGGGAAAATAAGCAGTTTGCTCTGACTACGGACAAAATCTTAATGTGTTATTATTACTGTAGATCAGGAGCTCAGCTGTAGACATTGAAGTATTGCATTAATATTTGCTGCGCTTGGATTAGCTGAATTGGCAGAGTATTTAAGTAGGGACTTGGGCTTTCTTGTTATTTACTTAATTATATTTGTAATTTACTGTGGCTCAGTACTCAGCATGATTTTTGGTTGTCTGAGGGAGACTGTTAATTTTACAAATGAGGTGAAATAAGTGTGTGTAATATTAGAGTCTTGGCTTTATAGGCAGAAGGTTGAGGTTTGTGCTCATTGCTAAGCTTTATGGTATTCCCATTACTACTACACTAGTATGGTTCTAATTAATTTTTTAGAAGTTCATTTGCCAGTAGTTACTAGGCAATCCTAATTTCTGTAATAATTACTATTTTGCTATAATTTGGGAAGCAAATATATGAGGTTCCTGCTTAGCGCTTAAAAAGTAAAAAATTGTTGATATGCAATAAATATTGCTTAATACACACTAAATCATGTTCTAAAAGAGGCCTCTTCTGAATATCTGAGGTTATCTGCTGTTTGCTACCCTAAGTAGCCTCATTGAAAGGGTGCACCATAGATAAAGCCCTTCTAAGTACATACTTGTAATGAAACAGATTTGGGCCATTAAAGTAGGTTGGTATCCTGATAACTGCTTACAGAAAAATGGATAGTTGTGTACTTTCATTATGAATTACTTTTACTTAATAAAAATATAAGAAGTGAGGAAAAAAAACATTGGAAAGAAAAAAAAAATCAGGTAAAACTTTGATCCATCTCCTTTACAGTATATTTTTGTCGATTTAAAATGGTGCGTGACAGCAGAACCCCAGGAATGTAAAGATGCATCATGTAGAAGAGAAATCAAGTGGCTTACTATGTAATAAAGCAGTGGTACAGACATGATTAGAGTCTATTTCTTAGAATTACAGAATCGCAGAATAATTTACCTAGAAAGGAATTACAGGAGGTTGTCTAGTTGAAGCCCCTGTTTGGCTGAGTGTGCAATACCTCCCAGGATGGAGATGCCACAACCTCCCTGAGTATCTGTTCCAGGTTATTCTTTGTTCCTATTCTTCGCTGCACTTTTTCTGGTGTCCACCTGACCAAATCTAGCTAGAACCACATAGTCGCAGTTAGGTTACTATTTCCCGCCTAAAAGCTGGTTTTAGAGACTCTGCTTTTTGTAAATAATCTGCCGTACAATACCTGGGTAATTTGAGGCACGGTTGTGTGCTAAAACTGAGCCAGAAACTGGGGGGGTTGAGATAAGTCTGATTCCTGCTATGGGGGTGAGTGCAGGCTATGAAGCAGTTTCAGGTCAGTCTGTTGAGTGAAAAGTCAATTCGTAATGTCCTCTTATTTCATGAAAAGGCAACAATCTGAAACTAATGAAAAGGGATCAGATAGCCTATAGTTTGTACTTCTGTACTTCAGGTAAACATTGTTCAAAGTGTTGTAAACACTTTTACCCACAAAGTGTGTAAAAAAGCAACATTTGAATCCCGTCCACTTTATAGTCAATTGCTGTCTTTTTCCTGTATGCCAGATGGGGATGTCAGCGTGCATAACTTGTTGGCTGTACCATAAAATGATCATATAAATGGCTGCAGTGACAAGGTCAAAAGTCCTTTTGTCCCATGTCCTGTTTCACTCATCAGAGACCAAAAGAAAGAATATAAGAACATGGCAAACGTGCTCTTGGCGTCCATCTGCCTTGAACTTTGGGTCTTTCTGAGCTGGAGGTTTCTGAACATCTATAGTTAACTAAATTCAGGGGATTTAATTTTCCTACACCTGTCTTGTCACCTTCTCTTGAAAGTGTGATTTGATGCACATGACCTCCAGCGAGTTCCACAGCGCAACTGCATGTTGCAGAAAGAGCCACCTTCCTTTGTTCATTTGTTCTGCTTTCTTCCTTTTTATAATTCTTAACCAGCTTCGTTTGATGCCCTCTAGTTCTTGCATCAGGCAGAATGAGGCAGTGAAAAAAATAGCTTTACTAACCCCCTCCACGCCAGTCATGTTTTCATAATCTTCCATGAGTCAATTCTCTCTTTCATAGACTAAAGAGCCTTACCCTATTCATTTGTCCCTCGTGCAGAAGTCATTCTGTACCTTCCATCACTGTCCTGCTCTTCTGTGAACCTTTTCTGGTTGTACCTCTCTGATTAAATAAAAAATTGGGAAAGTGGGCAGAGAAGGCTGGCATGTGTGGACATATACAAATAAGGAGGATCAAAAGCAAGAGAGATAAAGAATTAAACAGATTTTAAAACTATTAAAACAATATTGATTTAGTTTGGGCTGTTGACTTGGATAGTACCATGAGTAGTACAGAGCTTGAAGCACACTAATCCATGACCATCTCTGAAAACTGTATCATAGATACTTATATTATATGTTTGCAGAAAGTTCCTCTCAAATTTTGTCTCCTCTTTTATATTTTAGGCAGTGGCTTAACACCTATGTGATGCAGGTGATACCTTTACATTGCCTGGCCTCAGTCTCTCTGTCATCACTAAATATATCTGACAAGTTAAAATTTCTCTTGTCCAAGCGAATGCTGTCAGCTAAGAGAAACCTGTTTGAGCCCAGCTTCAGCAAGGTTCTCAAGCAAATCTTCAAATGTGGGTGTTTCAATGGGTTCGGAGAAGTCCTTACAACTGAAGGCTCTGCATAAAGACCTGCCCAATTTGATTCTTTAGAGATTTATCTTTGAAAGCTCCCTGAGAGGATCTTATTTGGAAAAATCAATCCAGTTTACTCCTTATAATTAAATATACTCTGTCAACTCTATACTCTCAAGGAAAATCTGAAATGGTTGTGATGTAGTCAATATTGTAGCCAAATTAAAGCCTCTTTCAAAAGAGATCCTGTCATCTGGAAAACTATGCATTTCTGCAATGATTTTAAAGTAATTTCTGGTTCTGTACCTCTCTCTTGATCCCACCACCAGTCTGATGGTTTTACCATCACATTTTCCTGCTTTAAACTTATTTTTCTCCCCCTTCTGACACAGAAACCTGCACAACCAGTAAAGAAAAAGGATTTAAAGACCAACTGTACAGAAAGAACTGGAAAGTTAGTTTTAGAATTACGTAATATACTAAATATGGTTATATACCTCAGGGGAGAGGCAGGCCCTCAAAGCCAGCTATACACAAAGTAGTGCTGTCATTGGAGTACTAGTGGAATGTGTTTCTATTCTGACATTAATTTCAGAGACTCTGAACCAGTATCGGAATTTAGTTCATCTTGGAAACAGGCCTAACAAAAGACAGGCAGCAGCCTTCATCATTTTGACTGCTTTTGAGGTTAAGGAATTCCCAGAAATGAATTCGTCCTGTGTACAGAGGCTGTTCCTGTCCTCTTAGTGGTTATTTGGAAGAATTCCAATCCAAAGCTTGATGCTTTACTAAGACGTGCATCCCATTTCCAAAGGAGTTCATTTAAGAAAGTTTTCTAGACTATTGGAAGTGGGACTCTGATTGGATTGGTCTCTTTCATCTTCTTAAACATGTGTTTGTAATATTTGCAGGTTATTTTTGATCTGAAAATTTCTACTTGGTTTTTCTGACTAGTGCCCAATACTTAACTGGACTGCGTAAAGGTGTTTCTTTAAATTAGCATCAAGAGAGTAAAATAACTTAGGAGTTTTCAACATATCGAACAAGTTGTTGTACTGATCATACTTCAGTATAGTCTGAGGCTAGTATCAAAGCACACTTAGCCATACTTTTTTTGTTGTTTTTCTCTCTTTTAAATATGCTTTTCAGTAAAAGTTTGGTTGGAGCTGTTAACTGCATTTACAAGAAAAAATGTTTGCGCGTATTCTGGCTTGTACTTACGAATTATTCATTTGAAAAAACAGAATAAAATAGGCTAGACCTTTAAGCGATGAGAAACAAAACTTGAAATAGTGAGATGACTCATAGGGCTCAAATATAGAGCGCAGAGGAAAGCCATTTATTTCTGTTAGTCTCAGTAAGTAGTACTGGAGAGCTAAGAAGGGAAAAACGTATATATCATTTTCCTTAACAGGGAAAGAAAATGGCTTGGAAATAAGTATTTTCAGTTTATATAATTTAAAAGATTTGTATATTTAAATGTGCAGTGATTTGCCATCGCCATTCTGTCCGCCACTGATCGGATACTGGTGGGAAGCAAGTCAGCTTGGTGGTTGGTCAAGTTTTCCCACCATTGTCCTCTCCTTTTCCAGACAGAGGCAGCCTGACTCCATGGTGCTTATGTGGTATGAGAAGAGGTTGTAAAAGGAGGACACTGGGGGAGAGGTGAGCTTGTAGAGAGTCAGTAGATTTACTGAGGCAATCACATGCAACTGGTCTTTATCTCTTTCTGTAAAGGAACCGGCAAACTCTTCATGCGTTTTGCAGGAGAGTAAAACGTGAGGTGGCACCACAAATGCAGCATTATACAATCTAAATATTCTTTTTTGTGTGCTTTTTTTTTTTTTTTTGGTACCACATGACAATTTTGCCATGGACTGTTGATATTAAGCCTCTCAATATTGCTGTGATTTTAAATGAATATGTAGCTGCTTGCCATGTTAATAATTTTATCTTGTTTTAGGCTAGTAGTTTTAACTGCTACACTTTGATTGTGTTTCAGAACAGCCAAGCATCAAATATCGGAACCGACATCTGGATTAAAGAGTGTGCAAAACATCTCTTCCCTCTTTAACTATTGAAACAAACTAAAATGGAAAACTGACTAAAGGAGGTGAGTCCTTTCTTCTTACTCTCTGATCATTCTCCTTGATCTGTCTCTGCATCACTTTTATTCATATTTCTCCAGATTTGCTTCTAAAAGGCAGGAAGCCAAATGACTGCAAATTCTGAACTGCTTTAATGGAAATGAAGGTAGCCTATGGCTTGCTATTTTGGCTTAGAAAATGATATATATGTTAACCCATCTTTGTACTTCCCTGGGTCTACAGGCTGCAAACAGTGTTAATGTCGGGTGTCTTTGAACGTTGTGGTGAACGATTTTTAGAAGTCTGACATGAACATAAAAATATAGCATATAAACTTGAATGTTGAGTGGAGCCCTATAGGGCTAGATGTGCCATAGCTGTGGAACAAGCATAGAGAGTATGAGAGGAAAGGATTGATTTGGTATGGATGACTATAACGAAAGAGAGATTAGAGCCAAAAACAAAGCACAGAAGACGGCATGGGAGAGTGGTTGCAGCATCTTGGAAGAAACGTTGAAATGGCCTAGAGAAACTCCACTAAGGGGAAGAATTTCCTTTTCCGCAGTTTCCACAGTGCTGCTTTTCTTTCTTTTTTTTTTTTTTTTTTTAAATTTTATTTCATTTTAACATTAAGAGCTGCAAAGAACCAGGACCTTTCTGATCTGGTAGACATACTGAAGATAAACCGACCTCTAGCAACTCTAGCCTATTGAACAGCAGTGAAATGTTTACATATAGTGAACTATGGGTCTTTCACAAAGCTAATCATATCGAGACAAATTAAAATCAACAGTTCCATATCCTGTTTCTTTATTACCACATGACAGACTTAAACATACATGCACTAGGGAGAGTATTTTTAATTTATATTTCTTTTTAAAATGGTGGTCATGATGCTTGTGATGTGACATGATTTAAAAAGTAAGTCTTAGAACTGTGCTATATTCAACTGTTCATAGTTCAATAACAAGCAATTAAATTATAATGTTAAATTAATATATTAATCAATTATATAAATGGTTTTGTGTATATCAGGATTAATTATGTGTCATACTGTCCTTCAACTTGTAAATTTCCCTGAGTGGAGAGTAAGTTTAAGATATTGAATGAAGTGTTTTACATCTCTGGAATACTCTTTGTATCACTCCAGAGTGATCTTTACTCATTGTTTTCCCTTTACGTAAAAAATTGCAATGGATACTTTAAAATTTTAATTTCTTACAATTAAAGTGTTACCTATTTATCCAGCAGTAACAATTGCTTTGTATTTTAGTAAACTTACTATAAAAGGAGAAATACCAGTGCTGCTGCAATATTTCCCTAGCCATAAAACCATCTCCATGATGATTTATTATATATAATCAGCATAAGTATATATGATTCTGTGTGCTATATATGTAGCATTCATGTATGTACTTATACATTTCAAGTATATATTTCTAAGGTACGTATATGTTAAAAAAAGTGGTGCACTTTCTTTGCAGAATAGGATTTGGAACTAGCATTTATTTTCTGACAATATGAGCTAAAGGGGTCAGTTGAGCTACCTTTGTCTCAGTTTTGCCTTCTGTAGAAGTCTAAAACTTCAGGGAAATTGTGATATAATGTTTGCCACGATGGGACTTTTCCCAAGTGAAAGTTGGATTTTTAGCTTAGGAATTTGTTTTTCGCAGTAATACATTTACTTACACTTACATGTATTTATATCAGTTAGTATGTGTTTTCATACACACACACACACAAAAAAAAAAAATCTATCCCCTCAGTTCCCTGTGGTTTGGGTAAAATGGCAATCTCCAGCATTCCCAGTGTTCGGCTTCTTACAGCTGTGCTCAACTTTGGCTGTTATGTGCACCTGGATTTGGGCATGTGTTGTTCCAAACGGGCAAGGAAGTTAAGAATGATGCAGTAAGAACATTATTAAGGCTGTGCAGTCACCTCTGCAAAAATTAGGAAATGCAAAAATACACGTTGTCAGTTCACACGCATCATGACAGATGCTTTCCAACAACAATCTCATGTACCATTTTTTTGCCTATAGTTTTACTTGAAGTTCACCTGAGTATTGGTGTTTTCCTTTTTTCAATGATTAAGAAGTAAACTTGTGATTTAATTACATTATTAAATTTGATCCTTCTTATGGTGTTTTGTATAGTCCACCTACTCAGTTGATCCACCCAGTTTTGCATAGGGTATTTAAGATTTTTGGATGGGGTATTTATAGATATACACAGACACACACAGTCCTCCTAATAGAGCAACCTTCTGCTAACTCACCACCACTTGGAGGGCAGAATAGAGACTTTTTTGGGAGAAGAGGTGTAATGGAGAATATTTTCAGTATAAAGGATTGTATCGGAGAATGCAGAAGGGAGTGATTTTTATTGTAAATACATTGGTTTGCTGGAGAATGAATTGATTGCTCATAAAAATGAAAAGCTGAGGAAACTACTGGAGGATAAAGCAGTATGAATGTGACCAAAAGAATGTTAGAATGACACACACAAAAAACCCCAAACATTCGTTTTAGAATAATCTGAATGGACAAAATGACAGAAACTAACTGCTCCTGTGAGGATATAGATGCTTCTCAGAAAAAACACAAGTTTCTGTGAGGCTTCCTATCTGTTACCCTTCTGTAAAGGGGACTTTTTGCTCCCAATCAAAAAGGATACAAGGTAGGGGCATAAGAAATCTCTTAACAAAGGAATACAAAAGAAAATATTATGTCATTGAAGATGTTATTTTCACTAGTGATGCATTTATTAGAAAGAACAGGATGTGGTCCATTTATTTTCATTGATAGGATGACGGGGAATGGCTTTGAACTGGAAGAGGGTAGATTTAGATTAGATATTAGGAAGAAATTTTTCTCTCTGAGGGTGGTAAGGCACTGGAACAGGTTGCCCAGAGAAGCTGTGGATGCCCCATCCATGGAAGTGTTCAAGGCCAGGCTGGAAGGGGCTTTGAGCAACCTGGTCTAGTGGGAGGTGTCACTGCCTGTGGCAGGGGGGGTTGGAATTAGATGGTCTTTAAGGTCCCTTCCAACCTAAACCATTCTATGAATATATCATCAAGGTATGTTAACCTGTTGTGAATTTTGTTCAAGGGAGATGCAGATGGAACTTAAATATGCCATTAAATCAAGACGTGTTTATCAGCAGGGAGAAGATGAGTAGGCTTTGAAAAAGTCAGCTAAGGAGAATCTATATGAAATGTGTTAGGGACACAGAAGAAATTGAACTTTAATGAGACCAAACAAAAGGAATGTAATTAATCATCTACAGGGAGAATGTGTAAAAGAAATTAAAATCTTAAGGTCTTCCTGTATTATTGGGAGATGGGATAGCAGGTGCTTTGTATGATCTAATTATTCAGCAGTCTCAGGCTCTTCAAAATATTGTTCCTTAGGGGAAAAGGACACAAGACATAGAGAACAAATCGCCAGTTAAAAGATACGATAATCTTTGATGCAGTACAAGAGGAAGTGTAAGGTATTTTACTAATAACACTGGTGTGAATGTGACAGCTGTTATGAGAAAAATTAGACGTATTACCTTGGGTAAAGTACACTGAGGAGGCACAAAAGCTTAGATGAGGCATAGGTAGTGTAATCAAATATAAAGAAAAAACAGCGTTTGGGTGCTAATTGAAAACTGATCGTGACTTGCTTGGGTTTTTTTAAAGAAAATTTAGACAAGACCTTTTATTATAGCTTGAATGGTAATTCCTTGATTGGATGTACAAAGCATATGAATCAGAGAAAAGAAACTTAAATGACAATGAGATAGACAGGTGAATTGTCTTGTCTATTAGATAAAACAGGGAATTTCAAATGAAAATATGTTTTATATATTCTACTTCCTTCTCTACTTATGGGGACACCAAACATCAAAATAAAAGATAGAAATAACTCTTTTAAGCAACAGTATGTAGGCAACAAGAGAGACCTGAAGAGATTTAAAGAGTGGCAATCCAGTGGCAAGTTGGAAGTCCAGGGGATATCCATAGTGTTTGGGAGCTGGATACTGAAATTACTCCTGGGCACTCCTTACATTTGAGTGCCATAGTGACAACAATGATGTCACAACTCTGAAAAATCATGATCTGTGCAGGCATAAGGGAATATGTAGTTATAGTATGTAGGTGGAGAAAATATAAAACTGCTGATAGAGAGGTGCTAAGATATAGAATGAAATACTGTATCAAAAGTTTAATTTCTACTGATAAATAGGGAAAAAAAACAATGAATAACTAGAAACTACAGAGGCTTATCTTTGAATAAGATTCATTCAATAAAAAATTGTGATGGATTTGCTTACATGAGTTATGTAACTGGGGGGGGAACAAACCCAAAATAAAGAAGAAGGTTGATATCTGATATAGCTAAGGCCATCATTTTTTCTATATCAGTCTGAACAAAATTTCACTTTGTCACATCTAGCGGAAATAAATAACAATTCCTCACAGCTATAATCATTTTTGTATCAAAATTTGGTCTCCTGCCTTTTGAAAGTTGGTGTCATCCAGATATTTACTGACTGAATTCTAGAAGAAGGTGTGGTCCTTCTTCCTATGACACCTAGAGTGATTTGATTGGTTGGTTGGTTTTGGGGTTTTCTGGGTTTTTGTTGGAAGATGGGAAATTGGTACAGGAAATTGTCCTAGAGTGCCAGAAGGTTCTCTTTTCTACAGCTGACTTTGACTTCTGTAAAAATAGAGAAATATTGTAACATTCAGATCAATTATTTTATTACAGTGTCTTTACAGAATGACTACATTACACCTGCAGGATTTAATCAGAGAGTAGGAAAGAAATGTACCTATTTATGCTTTTCAATGAACTATGTCAAGGTACCAAACCAGAATCTTTCATTTAATTTTTAAATCATTATTTTTTATTTTCAATTTTTTTTTATATTGTGATTTTTTTTCTCACAGTGAAAGTCACAGCCAAAATAGACCTGCTTGTGATCACATGACTGTTGAGTGGCAGCCCTGAGGCCAAGGGACATAGTATTAGAGATAGATAGCACTCTTACAAGGTCTCTCAAGCCTCAGAAGAGGTCATCTCTAGCTTGGGCAAAACCAGAATTATTCAGTCTTTTTATGATTTTCTACACTCTTCCTTAGGCAGCGACTTCCACTGTTGTTTATGACAGTGGCTCAATGGGCCTTTGAATTCACCCAGCATGCCTATTTTTGTAAGTGCACACTATTGGAAGTGGATGCCTGCAAGAAGCTTTCATGGTGGGTCAAAAGTAATAACACTATTAACTCTGAGAAAGGGAATATTTCTTGTATTCCTATCATTCTCTTCCAGTAAAAAATTTCAAATTAAGCACAGTGGGAAATCCTTTTTACTCCCATGGTATAAAATCATATCCCTGAAATAATTCACCTGTCTTAGAAACAAAGTGATCTGTGGAACTGGCACTGGTTTTAGGCTGCTGATGCAGGGAGAGATGTCTGTTTTAGGTTTGCGTTGCACATCAGCAGACATAGGCACAGTGATAAATATCTCACCACCTCCTGATGTCTTCATGGAATCAGGGCCTCCAGGTGTCTCCTCACACTGGAAAGAGTATAGCAAGCATATCTGTCCTTATATGGTCTGTCTTTATATTCTCATATGATTATAACAACTAAAGCAATAACATCATAAAAAGTCTGATTCAGATAATCTCTTTAGTTGAGTGTTGCAGGGATGGAACCTGCACTGTGCAAAATAAAAAGATAAATTTGTCCCTACTGAATACTGAAAGCCTGGCCAAGGTACATTAGTAACCTCTTCCAACTCATTGGGTAATACAAAATGATGTTCTTCTGAAAGTCTTATTTCATATGAAACTCTTTCTGCCATATGGTTATTATTTTAAACTGTTTCTGCAATCTGTTTTATTTCTATTGTATAGTTTCTACTTATCTATTGTTTGGTTGCCCTTTCCTGCCAGCTCTTTTAGCTTCTTTCTATGTGCTGCAGGCACAGTTTAAAAGGCTGGCTAATGATTTGAGGATGGAGCAGGATAGCAGTGGGTCACAGTAGGGACATGGCAAAGAATTCTGGTTTCAGGACTCAAATGCTTGAGGAAGGCCACAGTCATGGTTGGATGCAGTGCCTATGTTCTCAAGACCAAAGAAATAAAAACAGTTTAACAAAGTATCATTCATCAAGAACAAAATGTATAATCATGTATATTTTTGAATCTTGCCTTTGCTCTTAAACCATGAGTTTATCTGAGCACATTTGTGAATTTTAAGTTGGCTAGAAATTTCCTGCAAATACTCCTCTTACTGTTTTTATTTTAAAGGTGGGAAGAAATATTTCACTGTTACAAAATCAGCAAAATGAAATAATTTGCACCTGGGTTTTATGAGCTGGCTAGGAAGTTCTTTCAACAACTAAAATTCAGATCTCGCAAATCCTGGAAATCAGGACAATTTCAAGGATTGGAAGAAAAATATACAATCATCAAAAGTAAAGTCTGGACATAGTTCAAAAATTGGTACAGTGATAGATACCAAGGAGGGTGAGTGGCATAAACATTTTGGGTGAGTTTGTATGTAAAGTATCATTCTGTATGTCCTGCATCAATAGAATAGGCATTACAAGAATAAAAGAGTACAAAATGGGGATGTGGTCCCATAAATCAAAATTCTGAAAAGGTTTTTGAGGGCATGGTCCATTACCAGGTATAACAGGAGGTGGTGGGTTAATGCACAACTGGGGCGTACGAATACGAGAGGGTCACTTTTCTATTCCAAATATGGCTACTCCAGGACATACTTCATTAAGGTACTCATGTTTGAAAAAGTTGTTTTAAACTGGGGAGAATTTGGGAGCAGCCACAAGATTGGTTCAAATAAGACTAAAAAGAATGGCCGGTTTAGTTCAATGTTTGCAGGGGGGAGTAGGAAAATTATTTTCTCACTGTGCACAGCAACAAAATCCTGAACTTCTGAGGCTCCCAAGCGATGACAAAAAAGAGCCGGTACATGGAAGTTAAACCTAGAAATGGAAGCAAAGTGCATATTTTTAAGCAGAAGTAAATACACATTGGAACAATTTACCAAGCAGTGTTGTGGATTCTTGTAACTTAAAAGATTTCATTGGAATTAAGGCTGGGATTGCTGAAGCAATTTAGGGAATTAGATGCTCAAACATCCTTGAAATGTACTCATTAAATTCACCAGGATCTCCTGGGTTCCTCTAGAAATGCAGCAAGTCTAAAAGCGGTATGCTGCTTTTGATTCACAAGTGAGGTTTGATCGAAGGCGCTGTGGAGTAGTACGAGATGGTCTCTGGTACGTTACGCAGCAGGTTAGACTGTATTGTGCCAGTGGCCTCTTTTGTTCACAGTCAGTGTGTTTATTTATTTGCACACGATAATAGCTAAAAAGTGTTCTGACCTAATAGGAGCTACTTGAGATTGCTGTTGAAGTAACGTACACGCCATCTGTTTAGTAAGATGTGATTTGCTCCTGTTACAATAGTAGGATGCGATTTCACCTCCATTCTTCTGCTGCTGGTTGGGAAAAAACCTGAAAGACAAAGCCTGTGTACATAGGCGGCACGGAGCAGCTGAGCAACAGCTTTGTTTCTGTTAGGCTTTCAGCAGCTGATTTGATTGCCAAAGCAGAAATGGTCAGTCGCGTTTCAGGACCTCCTCTGTGATATGAGTGTTTTGACCAGAGGAGGTCCTGAAATATGACTAGACAGATATATTAACTAAACATTTCTTGGACTTCTGTAATAATGTCTATATAAATCATTCAATTCAGACTATTGTATCTCACCAGGAAAACTTTGATCATAAATGAGGGAGTCTGGTTGGCTCGATTTTTACCTCTGCAAGAGTTATTTTGAATTAGAGGCTACACAGACATAGTAAAGATCCAGTCATGCACTGGTACAAGCAGTAATTTCACTCCTGGACGCTGCAGCCCTTACTGTAGAAATGACCCATTTTCTTTCTTTTCTACACTTCACTGCCTAGGGGTCTGCATGATTAAAACCCACCTGCCCTGTAAACCAGATCCAGTACTGGTATTACTTTGCAGAGATATACATCTGAAACAGGATGGTCATGGAGGGCAAAGTAAAGCTCAGCTATGGGTGAGGAAGATCACTGTATCCCTTGAATCAGAGCTGGATTCTGTCCAGAGTTTTGTTTACTCACAAAGCTGAGTTTTATAAGGCTCTAGAAATCCAAATTCTGCCTGATAAACACTGTCCAAGTCTAGAGCAGTAACCTAGAACATTGAGGTTTTAGGGTTTTTCTTGACCTTTTATTTTTTCTTTTCCAAGAATGCACAAATTAACAACATGGAAACAATTAATGTAGAAAACGAATAGTTTGCTTGTGGTTATTAACACTTAATGAAATTATAACTTGTGTGTACAGCTCAACACTTTTTTAAACTTATTTTTTTGTTGTATAAGAGGCTTATTTCAGCCCAGTCCTAGAAACTCAAAGTATAAATGGTTATAATTTGTATAAAAATAAAATGAGTTGAATATAAAGTACAAAGAGAAATAAGTGCTTGTGTAGTCGTTGATATATCATAGATATTTTGGAAGTCTGTTTATCCAAGACATCAGTGTGACAACAAGGTTACAATATTAGGTTGTTGGGGCTGCGTCAGTATATAAAGGCTATTTGTCATCTTTATGAACTATACATCATTATCACCATAAAAATTATACTGATGAGATTGCTGCATTTCTCATTCTTATCATGTAGATCTTTCATGTGGTCTATCAAATCCAACAAGGAGATGAAGCAATATGTATTTCAGACAAATTACTGATGACAACTGCTGTGTTTTTTTTGCACAGCCTACAAAAGTTCAAACCAAAAAACAGCTGTTGTGATGTCCAGTGCTGGAAAACAAAATGAAGCCAATTTTAAAATATATTACATTTTCAAGATCAAGACATTCCAGCCAGGTACTTGACATGAAAGTGCCCAATGTCCCAGCACTTTGTTGTTTTATATTAGCGACTGAGAAAGTGAAAGTGCAGATGTTAGCAGTTTGGGATATTTGGTTTCCGTAAGTGAGCAAGTAGAAATGTAATGTAAGTGAGCCAAAAGTAATATATATCCTTGTTAATTTCAATAACTTTATAATGCAGTTATTCAAATTATATACTCTAATTTGCTCCCATGCCTCAGAGAAGTGTCATGCTTTCCTGTAAGGCTGTTGTGATTTTAGCTTCAGAGCATTGCATGAAGACACCCTCTGGTCTGGAGAGCGCGCTGCTTCCTGATGGATAGACCTTGTTAAAATTAGGTTTTGAACACAGTAAAAATTGAGTTGTGATGCTTTATGATAAATTAAGTAAGTTCACTTCTAGATTCAGCCAAATGACTCTGAGAAATCCTTGCACAGAATAAGTCATGTAACTATTATATCACATTTCTTTACATTACATTATATATGTGTGTTTATGCATATATATATATAATTTCCTAAAGCATTTTGTAAAAATCACAAATAAGAAATTTTTTCTTTCTTTCTTTCTGTCCAATTTGAAAATGTGACTCAGAAAGTGTGTTCAAGGAAATGAGGCAACCTAGTTGTCCCAGGAGGTACAAATTGGACTGATTACGTCAAAACATATTTTCTTTAATATACGATGTGGAATCTGTCCAAAAGCAAAATAATACTAGGCAGGACTGAGGGCAGTCAGTATGACATCAAGAAAGAAAGAACACCACGAGGTTGAAGTATGACTTTAAGTAACTATAGAGCTGCTTAGATTTAAGATCAGGAGCAATTCAATATAAGAGAGAGACATCCAAGCAACTTTGTAGGAGATGCAGCTATTTTAATTCACTAGAAATAAGTGAGCTATGATGCTAAAACCTGCACCTCCATGCAAATGCTATTGAACTGTTGTAGGATCACTCTTTTTTCAGTGGAAATTTGTAACAAGGATGAGCTTTGTCCTGCAGCAAGATTTCTGATCTGGCTTTGACTCTCTGATACTTGGTGACACCAGTCAGATTTCTTAAAGTATCATGACAAGAGTTAGTGTCTTAGAGCAACAATAAGCAAAGAAGCACATGCTGTGGGGAAAGCATGACAGAACCAGATATAATACGGCATAGTTTTAGAATTTACCTTACTTGGCAGAGCATCTGGTTTAGGGTTAGACAAATTAATACCTTGAGACTGTGTCATGAATTGATCTCTTGTGGAGATATCAATAGCCTGAGTATCTGAGAAAACAGAAAATAGTTGGTGTATCCTGATATCCTTCTACTACAAGAATTTATTCGTCCTCTACTGCCTGACTATTGTAGCCTTCAACAACATGGTGGGTTTTTTATCTTCAATTACTAATCTTTATTGAACATGATGATATGCTAAGATTGTGTGCTTGTAGCATGTCTTCTCCGAGTAATTGGTTAGCTGTCAGGGAACTAGAAAAATCTAGGAATACCAATACTGTTTAGCTCTTAAATTCTAAATCGAATGTTTCTTATATTAAGTAGCTCTCATATGTGCAGCTCTATATGGCTATTTTATTTGGATTGTATTTATTTTCTCAGTGGTTGCCTCATATTTAAACAAATTAATCATAATGAACTAAAAGAAAACCTTTTTCTTCCTCTTTCTAAATGCTAAATTGATTACTTTCTGGAAACACATACCTGGCAGAAATTGAATTATCTGGTTTCAGCTTAGATTAGGTACTTGATTTGTAATTAAAATCCAAATGGTAAAACAAATTGAGAATGACAAACGCAGTTTATTGAATCAGTAGATCACTACTTTCCTGTATTACAGCTGTTCTGACTCCCATGCAGTTCCATTTGATTACTAATTATATGCAAAATATCATTATGTTGTGGTTCTTCATAACAATTTTGATACTTCCTCAGAGATCCTTCTTGGTTAGAATGATTGAAAAGGATTGGTGGAATAATTTGTATCGTTATAATTACTGATAGTTTGTGCTGCTACACAGTCTATCAGACTCTGTTTCATGTTTGTTTGAGAAATAAAAACGTATTTGTTTTCTATGAAGAAATCTTGAATGGATTTAATGCTTTGTTTTTTACAGGGATGTGATATAGTGTTCTTTTTTAACTTTACAAAATGAGATGCCTTCCATAGAGGAGCTGGACCTCTGTGCAAAAGGAGGAAAAAATCTGACTTTGAAATATTACTAGTTTTGGTTATCCTTTTAAATGCAAAATATTAGCTTATGCTCTTTTTCATAGCTACAGTGGAACTAAAACAAGGGAAGATGTATGAGGCACGAATGCTATGTTGTCTACTTTCAGGGAAACAAAATGCAAATCTGGCATATTTTTCAAACTTGAATTATTTATATATCAAACATTAGTCTGGCAAATCCTGATTAAACTTATATGAATTCTCTTAATCTCTTCAACAGTTTGCCCTGTAGTTTTTAGTAATTCTCCTGAACCCCAAAAATCTATGAAAGCTGGGACTTTCATATGCCAGTCTAAATAAATATTATTTAGATCCCAAAATCTCGCTAGCTCTATTGATATATATTTATTTTTTAATCATTAAAAAATCTAACTCTTTATAGCTAGGAAAAGAAGGCATTATTTCAGTGCAGAACCTATTTAATCTGTTAATGATACTTTTCTGTTCTGGTTGTCATGATAGTACCTGGTATCACAAATTAAGCAGTTAGTTTTCTCCATATTCCTTTAGTGTGAGGAGTGATCTGAGGGTCCTGAAAGTGGAGGGATCTCCAAGACATGTACTCTTTACGCCAATTTGAGATGCCAGGTAGGTGTCTCAGGAAGGCAGTTTTGTTGTGGACAACAGACAGTGCTTGTGTCATCAATGCCTCTTTGCTATCAGGGAAGGGGGGAGTCCATGGTGTTCAAAACACTTCTGGGAACTGGACTTGGGTTTGCACTGGTTACTCTCCAGGGAACAGGGAAAACTTAGTGGGCCACTAACAGCCTTTGATTATTCCCACTGATGCCATTAAATCCAGGTGTTTGACAAGACCCAGCTAATACAGTGTTTCTGCTATCGCTGATTTCTCTTGGCACGCTTGTCTCCCATGCTGTTACTGTGGGCTCACGGTTGAGGAAGTCTTTTATTTGATAAAGCCAAAGGAGCTTGTTCTACAGTGAGAAAGGTTCCCTGGGAAATAAATCTATTGCTGAGCACCATAAATTCTCACCTGCCGTCATCACTTAACCTACAAATAGCTTGTGTCAATGCTAATGTTGTAATTTTTGTTTTCAGCTTTTATAGCTGAACTTCTGCTTGGGGGTATAATGTAAAGGCTGGGAGAGGCGTATACTCACTGGGAAGGTGGTTAGCTCAGAAACTGTTTTCCTTTGGTCAGTCAAGGATCATATATTTATCTAAGGATGAATAAGTGTTAAATTGGGCTAGAAAAATCAGCAATGTAATTGATGAATGTTATTGCTTAGAATAGCATAGTGTTATTTATTTTGCAATTTAAATTATGTACAGCTGCCCAGAGATTGTAACTGATGGGAATATAATAATCACATCTATAAATAAAAAATTTTCTTCAATGCATATAATGTTTAGCTTTTCCTATAAATGAATTATTTTTTTGTTAAAACATGATGGTACTACCTATTGCACCAATTCTGAAATGACCATTTAATATCAGTTACAAGTTTATTTTGCTGTGTTATGGATGCTCTTTAATAAGTGTCATATTTTACTTTTCATTCTCAATTCTTATTCTCAAATGCTTCCCACAAGTGGCATATATCAGGGTGCTCTGGATGAGTACATCTCACCTGAGGTGGCCAGTCCTAAGTTGCTGGTTTAGTTTAAGAGAGTTGTCTAGAGTCTGTCTTTAGGTGGTGGAAATAGCACCAACAAAGAATGTTTTTGACCAAATCCCAAAATGATGAGGACAGATTAACCCCCGCCCCTGCCTCCAGGTGTGACCCTCTCTTTACAGCTCTAGAGGAACCACTGGCAAAGAGCTGAGACTAGGTGACCGATTTTTAAAAAAAATGAATCCCGATGAGAGTCTTTTAAATCACTGTTATTTAATAATAGACTTTTTTTGCAGAGCAGCTGAAAGGAGAACATTTGGTTAAGCCCAGAATTTATTCCTGGTTGTGTGTGGATTTCTGATGTGAGTTACAATATATAATTTGGTCAGCCATGTACTCTTGAATGAATAAAGAGATACAACAGCACAAGAAACCACCCAAAAGTGGTTCTGCTTAGTTAGAGAAATCTGTCTCTCATTCCCTTTGTTTGTTCTGAAAACACAAGTTTGAAAAAAAAGCAGTCAGACCTGCAGCATCTATATTTTATACCCTGGATGTTCTTTAGAATAGAAATTTTATTAAGAATATATTCATTTTTTACAAGTCAGTTGTATTTCATAAAACTTCTTTTAGCCCGTGTGAAGTACTAGAAGGCTTGTACTTTAGTATCTGGTGTACATTTGTGAACCCAGGTTTGTGACATTAAATGCCAACATCTAAAAAGTACTCTTCAAATGTCTTCTTTCTCCTCCCCTGTGTGGTTTAAGCAACAGGGGTTTTCTGCAACGAGGTGTCTCTCCTGTGTATTTTTTTCTGCTTTTGAGAAGAGGAAAATGTTTGGTAGGCATTTTATTGATGTACTTTCCCCTTGGCCTGAAAGTCTGTAAAATACTTACCTGTTCTGCATTCTTCCTCCTTTCCATCCTTCTGCCTTTTCAGGAGTTAGGGGGTATGAACTAAGTGCTACTAGTCACCCCAGCCCTTTCTGTTCGCAGGAGAGCCTCCTCGAACTGCTTGTGTCTAGCAGCAAATGCTTTTTTCTACTCGCTTTTCACTTCATCCCAGTAGAGGTTATTCTTCCCCTGGAAAAAGATTGTCTGGGTTATGAAATTTGTCCTGTAACCAGACCTAACGGCAAGAAAGTCGCCTGGCCTGGATTATGGGGACAGGAGAAATGGGTTTGCAGAAGACCAGAGAATTTGCCATTGCTTCAGCCTGTTAGGTAACAGAATTCAGGGTTGCCTTTTTATGCAAGAAAACAGATTTTAAAAGGAAACCCACATTTCCTGTTTAGCAAGAGAAAGCCTATTTATAATAGAGGATGAGCTGGACTTCAGGGGGGAAAAAAGACCGGTATTTTTTAAATAGACTTCTTCATAAAAGATAACTTACTGTGCAGAAGTGGAAGTCCGGCAGTTTTCAGAAGTACAACAAACTGTTTCTTAACCCAGAATATTAATAGGCCTAAGAACCTACAAAGCAGGGTATGATCTTGTGGTTGTATGTAATCATCCCTCTTTTAAATTCATAATTTCACCTTTTACATTACTGAAAAACTGTTACATGTAGTTTTTATAACATTTGTGTAACTATCTGGGAGTTTGCAGACCACTTTTATTTCCAGTAGGAAATATTACTACCAAATACCTGATGTATGATTTATTCTGAAAATTGCGTAACTTGACAGAATGTATTATTTAAATTATAGCTGAAGTGGGATGTAAGTGCTTCGTAGGCCTGGGGATGGATCTTCAGGGTGCAGGGGAGGAGGCTGTGGTGGGTCGTGAAGTTTGCTTTCACTTAGAAGATTCATTTTTTTCTGGACTTTCATCCTAAAAAAACTGAGGCATGCAAATGTTCATGCAAGGTGTTACACCACTGTCATGGAGAAATTTACCTTTGTCTTGGCAAATACGTTCCGCAGAGTTAGGATTTCATTATTAATGTTTTTAGACTGGGATTTTTCTTATTGATAGTTTTTCTGTTTCCATTACAGAGCAAAACCTACGTGATAACATTTTAAAACTGTCATGTATTGTTTACTCAATACAGTACAACTTACAATTTGGGCCTAAAACCAGGACACCTCAGCAGTTCGTGTGCACTCTTAGTAACTACTATAACTGTTGTAATTCTTGACCAGCCATCCCAAAATAATCATCTGTGCATATGTAAAGGCATCCTACTTTTTCATTTTTAACTTGGTACTTATTTTGTTTGTATCTATTTTCTAAGAACTCAAGCACAGATTATTTTTAAACTCCAAACCGGCAGAAAAGAAAGGAAAAGGGATTTACAGATATTATATAATGTATACCTGTAATGTATACGAGTATATTATGTATAGTGTCCTATTTAGATTGCAGTGCCTAATCCTTTCTAATCCACTCTCTCCTTCCTATTTTCCATATCATCACAGTTTGGATACCAATTGTCACACTTCTGCAACGTGCAACCAGGCACCATGCCTGCTGCTATATTTAGCCTTTCACAAGTCCTAAGTTAAATGCATACTTACAGAATGTGTTTCTAAGAAAAAAAAAAAAAAATCAAGTGAAAATAATTACTGGATAACTACAGCGAATAAACTCAATGACTCAATGAGGAGGTGGGTCACACAGAGCCTTTTCAGATTGACTTTCTGTCAGATTAGGGATTAAATATGTGACCTTTATTGTCTGGCTGCTCCATTTCCCGTCAAAATAAGAATCTACTTTTTACTGTTTCATGCAACTAATGATACTTTGATGGTCTTTAAGGAATTAATTGGACAGCTTGGTAACATTTACTTGCAGGGTAAAGCCTTCTAACAACTCTAAATGTAAATTCAAAGTAAATTGCTATTGTTGTTTTGTCAGTATTCTTCAAAAATCACAAATACTTTAAAGGTTATTTTTTAATAACTATTTTAATTTCTGGGAGATTTTTTGTAGACTTTGTATCAAGAATACATTCTTGATTGAATGCATGCAGTCTTGATACATTGCATGTTTCTGAGGAAATCCTTCAGTCGAAGTATCAGCTGTAATTTTTTGAGTTCTACCACTGTTCACTGACTTTTATTCTGCCTCTTAAATCGGTTTCTCTACAGTGATTCTACCTAAAGGGACTGTTAAAATTCAGAGTCACTGAATCATGCAGAGCAAGAATGATTGTGCATGTGTCATGCAAGTTAATAAGCAAGAAAGTTTATATGAGCAAAGACTGTCTTGTTCTATACGGATGTAATCGGAGAGCTTTTTCAAATCACAGCTACTTTGTTTCCACTTCACAGTAGAACTTACGTTGTGATTAATCAATTATGAAAGTATTAGATAATAACTTCTAAGATGGGTAATTATTAATTAATAATGTTACTCTGCAACTTCAAATTACTATGCATAGGAAAACATAATCTGGAACACACAGTAAGTGAAAATAGAGGTGGAGGAGTGATACCACGCTGCCATAGACTGAGAACTAGGAAAGCCCTGGAGAGGCAGCAAAGCTAAAAAAGAGAAAAGAAAACTTCTTGCCTCATTAACAATTTGTTCTACAACTTTTTGTCCTCTGTACACACTCAACCTCCATTTTTGTGAGAAATGCCTTGTTTAACAGGTTTGATAGTTGAGTCAAACTAACATACGGACAGAGCAAATTGTTTGGAGTCAGTAAGTGTATAAGGATGAAATAAGTAAGGTTAGTTTAAATGTTAATAATTGCCACCTAAGTTACATGCATATAAACTTGTTAATACGATTTAGGAGTGCTTGTTCCTTGGTAATTCACCTTTGCAAACTGAAAACGGATTGGGAGAGCCCATTTCCCAAAGAAAATCAGAGATCATACGATCCTGATATCTGGAATAATGAGAAAACAACCTCAGTTCCTCATGTAAAAGGAGAATGGCAGGATCACAGCAAATGTAATGTGGTCTGAACATTGATTGACACAAGCCCTTGTCAGGAGCATTTATTAAAATAGTGAGTCTCCATGGTTTAGTACTTTCATTGCCACTGAATGAAGCAAACTTGTTCTTAAGTACCAATCCCTCTTTCTTAGGCATTATAAAAGCCCTGTGCTGACATTCTGCTAAAGCATGAATGTCATTCCATGTCAGTACATTATTTTTTTTTCTATACTTGGATAGCTTAAAATCAAAGAGTAAGTGAAGGCCATGACAAATTTAGTGCATCTTTGAGATTTCACTGGAGGAAGACAAGCGTGTATCAGAAAGGAGGAACAGAGACAGTAAATATGTAAGAAATCCTGGGCATCTTAGAAATCTTACTGTTCTTGCATTGTTTCTTAAAAAGGATCCTTGTGACAGTGGGATACATGAATCCCACAGTGCAAATATTCAATTTGTTTCTGACTGAGAGCTAGAAAGGTAAGGAAGAAAATGAAAGAAATAGTTTATAGAATTTACCATAATTAAATGTATTTTTCTCATGTGAGAGTCACATAAAATTAGTGTACTTGTAAATGACATCTGCATTAACTTTCAGGCTTGATCTGGAAACCTATGAATTTCAAGGAGTCTGCCCCAGAAAAAAATAAAAATCCCCCATATTTTCTCACAGAAATACATAAAAATAACTTTTGTTTAAATATTAAACATGCAGTAAAACGATTGAAGAATAATGCAAATAAGGTATTTGCATCTTTTCTATTTGAAAAAGACTGACACTACAGCAGCAGTATGAATCCATAGTTCTGTGGGGTTTTTTAACAGTTATATTTGTAGTTGGGACCTTGAATTTGAACACTGAGGATTGTCATCTGGTTGCCCAGCTATTGGGAAGTCTTACATCCTACATAAGAAAGACACTGAGGTGCTGGAGCGCATCCAAATATGGGCAACAAAACTGGTGAAGGGTCTGGAGAAAAAGTCTTATGAGGAGCAGCTGAGAGAACTGGGGTTGTTTAGCCTGGAGAGAAGGAGGCTGAGGGGAGACCTTATCGCTCTCTTACAACTACCTGAAAGGAGGTAGTGACAAGGTGAGGATCGGTCTCTTCTCCTAAGTAAAAAGTGATAGGACAAGAGGAAATGGCCTCCAGTTGCTCCAGGGGAGGTTTAGATTGGATATTAGGAAAAATTTCTTCACAGAAAGGGTTGTCAAGCATTGGAACAGGCATCCCAGGGAAGTGGTGGAATCACCATCCCTCGGAGTGTTTAAAAGGTGCATAGATGTGGAGCTGAGGGACATGGTTTAGTGGTGGTTTTGTTAGTTCTAGATTAATCGTTGGATTCGATGATCTTAAGCGTCTTTTCCAACCAAAATGATTTTATGATTCTATCAATTTTGGAAACTGTGTACAGAAAATAACTCCTCCCATATGCAAGTGGGAATCTACATTAACAACGTAGAGGGAGGAACATCTCAGAGCAGAACTCTTCTTCTGTCTTTATTAATATTAACATTTCTTTATCTGTATAATGCAGAAAGATGTTACATATTTCAAATCCTCTTAATCTATATGCAGCCAAAATATATCAGTTACTAATAAAAAAAAATTTAACAGGAAAACAAATCTCTTGTTTTTCATCTGTCAGGATCATTTGCTCCCTTCAGTGCATCACAATTTTGTCTTATTTCTCATTCTGACTCTTTAGTTTTTTCTGCTGCTCATATTTGCTGCTGACATAACTAAAGTTGAGCATGGTCTAACTTCTCTGTGCCTTTTATGTTTGCTTCAATAAATGTTCATTTACACTGATTTAAGGGGTTTCTTGTATTATCTTACACTATGTTTTACACTGCACTTTACAGGAGGAGTTGCTGTTTGATTATGTATCTATATAATGTTTGGAGTGCTAAGTTTCATCCAAGCATCTTATCCTTCTTCACATCCCTCCTCGATAGTTACCTCTATCATAAAATAGATCTATAATTTCTATCACATTAAACTTAGCTGGTTGACAGGTTATCACTGACAGTCAGCAAAGCATTGTATACACACTAAATCTGTGTTAAGAGATCATCTTATTTTTTCCTTTATTACATTGTCTTGTGCTCTTATTAAATCTGTAGTTTTTAAGGGCAGTAATATACTGTTTTTTTCTTCTGTCCCTTATCATACTTGGATCCAGAAGCGACTGAATTTACTTTTGAGTGATGCCAATATTTGTCCAGGCTGTGTTTTGTCTTTCCTGGAGCATCTTGTTCAGTTGCTGTTTTGGCACTATGGGGAAGGACTGGGGCAATGCTCTAAGAATCCTACATGCTTAATATTGAGTATTTTTATAAAATAATTTCTTCGCTTTCTGTCCCTTTTAGTGGCATTATACTGTCGGTGTTTCCCTCAGTTTGAACATTCACTAATTTCAGGTGCACTCCCACTCTTGTTCAAATAGCACAGATCCTTCAACTGCTCATTTGATCTAGGTCTCGGGAGGCTGTCTTTGACTAGGGAGCTGAGGCTATGTAGCTCCACTGAGGATGTGGAAAGGCAGGGAGTCAGATGAGTTCAATTCCCTTGAGCACTCTGTAGGCAGCTGCTGCTACAAATGTGAAAAAAGAAACTCCTGTATGCAAGCAGTCTCTGACTCCTCTCTTCTCTGGTATATGGCTTTAGATGCAGAATTTTGGAAACATGCTAGAGGGAGCCAGTTCAGTGGTCATTCTCGCTTATGCAAAGATATTTTTTTTTTTGAGACACCTCTAATTGTTGTGTATCAAGGCTGTACAAACTTCAGAATAATCCCTTTGGCTGAATCCCTCAACCACAGGCTGGTTTTTGTAAGGGTGGCTGGCTTAGGGAAGGGCAGTGAAAGCTATTCAGTTCCTGGAGCCTGAGTTAAATGTTGCTTATGATCTCATAATTTATGAAAAAAGGCCATCTGGTCTTTACAAGTTTAATCTCATCTCCCTTCACGCTGCCTTTTCTTTAATATAATAGGATTTATATGTTTCATTGCACCAAAAAAAAAGGTGACCATCAAACTGCAGTTACCATTGCCCTCCTTGTCCATGCAATTGTACTGTACATAAATTTAAACTGCAATGAAAAACACTTTGAGAAATACTTGTGAAAACCTTTTAAATACTATGAGTGGTTCTGTGCTTGCTCTTGAGATGCTTAACCAGTACAGTTGTCAGAAATGGCAGAGAAAAAGAAAAACTAAAAAAAAAAAGAAATATTGGTTTTAAGTGTTTTGTCCCAAAACACAAAACTGAAAACCAATTTGAGTTAATTTTCATTTGTTTTGGAATGAAAGACAAAAAATTTTGACAGAAATAGCAAACTGTAAAAAAATTTAAATATTCTGGCTAATTTTTTATTGTTAGTGCTTCTACTTTTTACCTACGTCTTCCCTTTCTACCCCTAAATAAAAAAAAAAAATGGAGGCCTCTGTATGGCAAAAGAAATACCAGTAAGTATTAAGAGAACGGGGCAGGGATCATTACACCAGAGCCTCACAGCTGGTATTCGTAAGGTATGGTATGAGGAGCCCTGCTGGTGCCAGGCTGAGCTCAGGGATTGTATCCTACCTCCCCATCATCCTTCCTATCTGAAAGTCAGCACCATGTTAGCAGATCTACGCAGATCTCATTTTGTGGTGGCCGACCTCTGTCTGCCTCCATCCACACCTGGGGGTATGCCTTTTGTCCTGGTATGTCTGACCCACCTGAAAACTAGTATTGCATGGGGCTGAACCTCAACTCTTTTGGAGAGAGAGTGCCTTCAACTGTCCTGTTAGCTGCTCTGCTCTTGTTGGTCTGAGCGAGCTCTGGGCAAGTCAGCTTGCCTTTCCTCAGCAAGTAACATGGAAGTGAGACACTTGGAGGTTGACTGAGGGAATTGCCCCATAAGAGCTCTCATAAGCATGTAGCATCCTGATAAAAATGAGGATTGTGCTCCCCGCTTGCAATGTGGGAAGGCACAAGGCAGAAAGAAAGCCTGCTCACAACCAAAGTCTCCTCAGACCCAAAGCTTTTTGGAAAGCATGTGTCCTGTCCCGGCATAAAATTTATCTATTTGTGTCTATGACAAAGCACCATTTCTTGTCCTGAAAATGTATAAAGCGTGATGAGAGAACCTGTAGATTGATAGTATCTTGTTTCTGCTGCTTGTGAGGCGGTGTTTTGGGTTTTTTTCCATTCATGCCAGCTCTTCCTGTTGAATGCTGGGTCCAGCCTATGCAAGAGGAGAAGCTGACTTTCCTTAAATTAGTGGCAGCATTTTTTTCTGAAGGATCTTTGCCAGATTTTTTGGTCTCACACTGAGGTGTAAACATTTCTTGAGGCATTTTTCTTTGGGCCAGGATATATTTCTAGTAGTCAGCAGTGCAGGTGGTGTGACAGAAGTCCTGTCAGTAGCTGTAAGTTTTAATAAAGAACGCATCTCTTCATTTCCCCTGGTTCTCATTATGAAACTGAACTGGATTTCTTTCCATCAAGCTCTATGAACATGAAGCTGTAGGCAAATTTCCTTTAGTTTAGAAAAATGCTATTTAGAAAAGCACCATAAGTGTATGATGTGATGATGGTCTGTACTTCATCCTTGCCCTGTTCTTAAACTCTTTAACATCTTCTTTTCTCCTGCTATGATATTTAAGTTATCAATTTTTGGGGGGTCAGTCTAGTATTTTCAGTCACTTTTCCCTGAACATGTACCCATATCACCACTTTGATATGTCTTTCATTTTTTTACTATTTATGCTAGCTCTAACCACGACAGCGTATCAGACCAAAAATATCAATACTTGAAGCTTGAAATCTTTGCTAGTGTTGTGGTTTAACCCCAGCCAGCAACTAAGCACCACACAGCTGCTCACTCACTCCCCCCTCGTAAGATGGGGGAGAGAATCAGAAGTGTAAAAGTGAGAAAACTCGTGGGTTGAGATAAAGACAGTTTAATAAGTAAAGCAAAAGCCGTGCGCACAAGCAAAGCAAAACAAGAAATTCATTCACTGCTTTCCATCAGCAGGCAGGTGTTCAGCCATCTCCAGGAAAGCAGGGCTCCATCATGCATAACAGTGACTTAGGAATACAAATGCCATCACTCCAATGTCCTCCCGACCCATTCATTCTTCTTCCTCCAGATTTATATGATGAGCATGACATCATATGATCTGGAATAACCTTCTGGTCAGTTGGGGTCAGCTGTTCCATCTGTGTCCCCTCCCACCTTCTTAGAATAATTTGGATTGGATTTAAAGGTCACCTAGTCCAACTCCCTTGCAATGAGCAGGGACACCTTCAACTAGATCAGGTTGCTTAAAGCCCCGTCCAACCTGATCTTTCCAGGGATGGCACATCTACCACCTCTCTGGGCAACCTGTGCCAGTGTTTCACCACCCTCATTGTAAAAAATTTCTTCCTTAGGTCTAGTCTAAATCTTCCCTCTTTTAGTTTAAAGCCATTACCCCATGTCCCATCACGACAAGCCCTGCTAAAAATTTTGTCACCATCTTTCTTGTAAGCCCCCTTTAAGTACTGAAAGGCCGCTATAAGGTAAGACTGGAGTCTTCTCTTCTCCAGGCTGAACAACCCGAACTCTCTTAGCCTTTCTTCATAGGAGAGGTGCTCCAGCCCTTTGATCATTTTTGTGGTCCTCTTATGGACCTGCTTCAACAGATCTATGTCTGTCTTGTGCTGAGAGCCCCAGAGCTGGACACAGTATTCCAGGTGGGGGCTCACATTTGATATAACTTGGATCTAATTTGAAAAAAAAAAAAAAAAAACAAACAGAAAAAAAAAAACAGAAAAACAACCCCAACCAAAAACCCTCTGAGAGAAACAAAGAAGAGATATGGTAGATTTTTGAAAGTCCATTTGTGTAGACAGAGATTCTATCTTTTTTATTAGGCCGGCTGACAGAGTGGAAGGAAACCAGGGAAGCTCTTAAGCACAGAAAGTCTTTTTCAGCTCTGAATTGTTAAATGCCTTTGTGCATTTCTCAAGCCTGTCCAGGTCCCTCTGGATGGCATCCTGTCCCTCAGGTATGTGAACCGCACCACTCTAGCTTGGTATCATCCACGAACTTGCTGAGGTTGCACTTGATCCACTGTCTGTGTCATTCATGAAGATACTGAACAGTATCCCAGTATGGACCCCTGAGGGACACCACTTGTCACTGATCTCCATCTGGACATTGGCCTGTTGACCACTACCCTCTGGATGCAACCATTCAACCAATTCCTCATCCACTGAACAGTTGACCCATCAAATCCATACTTCTTCAATTTTGAAAGAAGGATGTTGTGGGGTACTGTGTCAAAGGCCTTACAGAAGTCGAGACAGGTGACATCCATAGCTCTTCCCTTGTCCACTGTTGTAGTCACTCCATCATAGAAGGCCACAAGGTTGGTCAGGCAGGACTTGCCCTTGGTGAAGCCATGCTGGCTGTCTCAGATCACCTCCCTGTCCCCCATGTGCCTTAGCATAGCTTCTAGGAGGATCTATTCTGTGATCTTCCCAGGCACAGAGGTGAGGCTGACAGGTCAGTAGTTCCCAGGATCCTCCTTTGTACCCTTTTTTAAAATGGGTGCAATGTTTCCCTTTTTTTTCTAGTCACCAGGGACTTCACCTGACTGCCATGACTTTTCA
>NW_009647242.1:331786-350579 GCF_000708025.1 Charadrius vociferus | reverse complement strand
AGTACTTTTTTTTGCATCTCGTCAGGGCCCATAGACTTATATTTAGGTTCCTCAGGTGGTCATGAACCTGATCTTCTCTTACAGTAAGAGGGACTTTTTTCCCCAGTCCCTGCCTTGCAGTCCATCCACTCAAGAGGTGTGCGGAGAGAGTTTGCTAGTGAAGACTGAGGCCAACAAGTTGTTGAGTACCTCAACCTCCTCCTCGGCTGTTGTTACCGGTTTGCCAGTCTTGCTCATCAGGGTGTGTAAGCTTTCTTTGACCTTCCTTTTCTTGTTGACATACCTGTAGAGGCCCTTATTATTCTTTGCGTCCCCTGCCAAGTTCAGCTCCAGTAACGCCTTGGCCTTTCTGACCCCATTCCTATGCATCTGGGCAGTGTCCCGATAGTCTTCACAGGATATCTGTCCCTGCTTCCACTGCCTGAGCATTTCCTTCTTGCCCTTTAGCTTGACCAGCAGGTCTCAACTCAGCCATGCTGGTCTCTTGCCCTGCTTTCCTGATTTCTCAAACCTGGGGATCAAGAGCTCTTACATTCAGTGGAAAGCATCTTTACAGATCTGCCAGCTCTGTTCTGTTCCCTTGTCCCTGAGGGCAGTTTCCATGGGGGTCCTATTGACTAACTCCTTGAAGAGCTGGAAGTTTGCTTTCTTAAAATTCAGGGTTATGACTTTCCTCTTCCCCTGACCCATATCCCTCAGGACTGCAAACTCCACCGGTGCATGATCACTGCAGCCCAGGCTGTATCCAATCTTGACATCACCAATTAGCTCAATAGTGTTGGTGATCATCGGGTCCAGTAGCACGTCTCCTCTGGTAGGGCTGTCTGTTACCTGGCTTAGTAAGTTATCCTCAGTGCACTCGAGGAGTCTCCTGGGTTTGCTACAGCTCACCATGCTACTTTTCCAGCAGATGTCAGGGTGGTTGAAGTCCCCCAGCAGGACAAGAGCCTGCGGCATGATGACTCCTGTAGCTGGAGTAAGAAGGCTTCATCAATAGGTTCCCCTTGATGAGGCAGCCTGTAGTACACACCGGCCACAAGGTTCCCTTTGTTGCCTCAGTCTCTTATTCTTACCCATAAGGTTTCAGCCTGCTTGTGGTTATTCTTCAGGGACAGCTCTTCACACTATACCCATTTCTTGATGTAGAGGGCAGTACCTCTGCCCCTCTTTCCTTGCTTGTCCCTTCTGAACCTTCTGTAGCCATCAATAGCCGCGCCTCAGTCATGGGATTCAACCCACCAGGTTTCAGTAATAGCAACTACATCATAGCTTTCTAGCTGCCCAGTGGCTTCCATCTCCTCCTGTTTATTGTCCATGCTGCGTGCATTGGTGTAGAGGCACTTCAGCTGAGCTGTTGGCTGTATCACCGTCTTAGAGGAACATCCATTAATTCCTTTGAGGTATTTCACTGGTGTTTTCCTGTTGGCTTCTCTTACCTCAGGAACCCCTGGATCAACTCTGTAAGTCTTCAGGTGCACTGCAGTGGAACCAGCACGTCTCAGAGCAACAGGCTGAGGGCCCTCGCTAGCATCCTGTCCCTCTAACATTGGCATGTCGTCCCACAGCTTGTCACGGGCAAGCCTGATGTTATCCCTCTCCTCCTTCTAGCCTGCTCACTGGTGGGGTGGGGTGAGAAGCAGAAAAAGGCCTTGACTCTGTGTAAGCGCTGCTCAGCAGTAATGACAACATCCCTCTGTCATCAACACTGTTTCCAGCACAAATCCAAAACATAGCCCCATACTAACTACTATTAACTCTACCCCAGTCGAAATCAGCACAGCTAGGAATTCTTTTCTAAAAATATTTTCCAGACTAGTTAGTCAATCTTATGTACAGAATGGGAAATCTTACGTTATCCTCACTGTACTGTAGTTTTCAGTATGAAACACTCAAAGTTCAAAACAATTATCTTGTTGTTGTTTTTTTTTTTATAGCAGGTAGGATGAGGAAGCTTCTGGGTGCCGTATTTTAGCAGTGTCTTCATTATACGTTGAAAAATATCAATGAATGAATGAGCAAAGATTTGATTAGATAATTATGATGAAACAAGACTGCCAGAATTGTGTCTTCTGCTTTGCCTGTGGGCTTTTCCATTAGCAGTTGAACAACAGATCTGAAAAGTGTCAGAATCAAATTTTACCAACATAAATGAAGATAACTTGTGTAGTATTTGCTGTTTTTCTGTCCCTGATAATTTGATGCCTGATGGAAGTCAATCAGCCAGTCTTCTGTTTTCCAAGACTTTTTTACCTTATCAATAGACAACTCCATGGAGGTCTAGGAAAGAACACTAAGAAAAATAAGCTTCTCGTCAGCAGGATTTTATTTACTATATGAGGGGCTGTACTCTTCTGAGCAAGTTTTGAAGCATTGAGGACCATTGAAAACCACTGGTCTGAAAATGAGAAAAAAAAAACAGAAAATGAAAAACATGCTGATTATTTGGTTATTTTTATTTCTTTGCATCACTGTATGATTATCAACTTTTGTTTTAATGCCTTGCTCCTAATGGAAGATGATATCTGACTCATTGTTCATGTTCTGGAAAGTTCTGCCGCCTCGTGGCAAAATTACTCAGGCCAATATTTGGCCCCTTGCCAAGCTGTTTCTGCTTGGAGGTGAAACGGCTTATGAGAGTCAGCTATCTCTTTAATGATCTTCTGTTTATTAACAAACAGGATACAGAAAGCATATTTTCTCTGAATGCAGGAAGAACAAACAGCAGGCAATTTCCTTGCCTGAAACGACATTGCTGCATTTTCAGCCTGTCCTGTGTACCATGGGTTTATTTTTTAACCTCAGTACGAGGACACATATTCACAGTTTCTACTCTAGTTTCCTGCTGCCTGACCCTTGGCTTTTGCTTGCTGGTGAATTCTGAAGCTACAGTTTCATAACATAAGGTGTTCTATAATGGAGTAGTTAAAAGAAGTTAACGTTAGTTACAGTCTGCCTCTTCCATCATGCAGACCCGCTTGTTTCATTGCAACAAAAAGTTGACTTCACTGTGACACAGCCCGAGAGGAATAGGTTGGATATGGTTGGGAAGTCTTTAAGTTGGGTTTGACACTGAAAAGTTCCATCTGGTGGAACTGTGGCTTGACGTTGCTAATATAATGACGAACATATCTTACCAGGGTAAAAGTCCATTTAGCCCCATATGCCGTATCCTCTCTTCAGACATGAGGAACAGCAGCTACCATGGGAAAAATATAGGACTGGGGCAAAGCATACAAGGAGATACTGCTCCAAAATCTTCTCCCAGCCACTAGCAGTTTAAGGATTAGAGACTTGGTGAGCCCAAAGTTTCATCTTTGTGTTGACTAGCCTATGATGGATCTTTCTTCTGCACAGGTGCCTAATTATTTTTTGAAGCAGTATAGGCTTTTGGTATCTTCAACATTGTGCAAGCATACTTTAGTTTTGTACCTATTATCACCTACTGTAATCTGATGCCCCTTATTATTCAAAAATGACAGTAATCAGTCATTATCTGTCTATCGCCTTTATGCTATTTCAGATTTGATAGACTTCCATTACAGCCAAGCTGCAAGCCGTTTAGCCATGTAGCCTGTATCATCACCACCCCTCAAAAAAAACACCTCAGTGCCCAGGAACCCCATAGTTGTGTTGGCACCTCAACAATCAGCATCTGTTGACTTTGAATCTGCAGCTTCATACCAGAACTTCAATGAGGCAACCGTTTAGTCTCAAAGTAGTAGAACTATCATACAATCATAGAGTCCTAGAATGGTTTGAGTTGGAAGGGACCTTTAAAGATCATCCAGTCCAACCACTCCTGCCATGGGCAGTGACATCTTTCACTAGATCAAAGCCCTGCCCAACCCGACCTTGAACACTTCCAGGAATACAACATCTGCAGCTTATCTGGGCAACACATTCCATGGTCTTACCACCCTCATTGTGAAAGACTTCTTGCTTATATCCAATCTAAATCTATCCTTCTTCAGTTTAAAACTGTTGACATTTGTCCTGTCACTACAGGCCCTGCGGAACAACCCCAACTCTCTTTGCTGTTCTTCACAGGGGAAGTTAAGCCTGCCTGCTTCAGGAAAGTCTGTTGTTCACTATAAATTGTCCATAACACGTGTCAGCATTTCTCAACACACGCGAATTGAAAGTGTATCCTAACATATACCCTCACCTATCCGCACAGCTCCTTCTTACTTATGTCTGGTAAGTCTTAGCTGTCATCATTATCTCATAAGTGCTCTGGGAGTGTTGTTTCATGTTAAAATTTTCACTGAAACTCCAGTTTTCTCTAAGTGTGGGACATCAGTCATATGAAGAAGTGTCTTGGGATTTTTTTCTGCTGTTCTCTGTCTTTAGTTTAAGCTGCTTTTTTCACATTTGGCTCACAGGGCTACAACACCTATGCTTTCTATTCTCTCAAAAACTTCTGCCAACTAAACAAGACTATTTCTTAATTTTCTTGTGCTATACAAAAGACATATATACTTTCTTTCCGAAAAAAAGTGAGTTCTTGCATGAGTCTTGTTGACCTTGACATTATCATCTGCTTCCCTTTCAAAATAGCTGCTTAAAATGAAACCAGGAGACTACAAGGCAAGTGGTGTTTCCTATTTCTTTAATTTGCTCATTTAATCAGTAAATTAGTATTTCTGATCCATCCTAAGTTTGAGGTTTTGACTTTATTCTCAGAGGGAAGTGTTTAAATGTGTTACTTGTTTTGGTGAAGGGTGTGTAATATATAAATTGAAAAGAGAATAAAATATTCCTCTTCAGTAACAAATATCTATAAAATGTAACCTAAAAAAACCCCAGAAAAAAGAAATTACATAATTGAAACTGGGAAACACTCAGATGTTGTAAAGCATCCCTTGTGAAATGTTAAAATTGCTCAAAGGAGGTTCTTTAATTCAGGGATAAGAGGTTGAGTCTCTGCTCTGTGCCATCACTAGGGAATGCTAGGTAGGTATTTGACTGCAACAAAACCCTGTATTAGTATTGAGCTGTTGCAGTTTGTCTTTAATTCCTATAGAAATTGTAAATTGGTATAAGCCTGCAGCCTGATTTAATTGAAATTTGACTCTTCTTTTACTATGCTTTATAAGGGTCCCTTAAGTTATGGTGAAGGGTGAAAATATATTATAAAACATGTTTTAGGTCACAGCTGTGGGTGAAATAATCAAGTTCCATGTCCCACCCATTTCCTTCATGCTCCCTACTTTTTTAAGAGACTCAAGTTGGTTCACTAAATAATTACTCTCTTGATTTAAAAAAAAAAAAAACAAAAAAAACAAAAAAAACCAAGAACAAACTGACACTTGAAAAGGCTTTCAAAATATTTAAGTAGCTTATTTTTTCCCTTTGGAGGAAGCTCCAAGTCTCCCATTTACTCAGTTAATCTGTCATTCCATTGCACCCAAGGGCAAAGTGTCATTTCTGTGTGCTTCAGTAATTTTGTACAGCGCACAGAGAACAAACAAATAGCAAGTGACTGAAGCCAAAGCGGGTTTCATGCAGGAAGCTATGTTTCCTTTTCTCCCCATACATTTTTAATAGAGATTTTCTTGATTGTAAGATAGTAAGTAGACTTCTGCCCTGGATTTTGTAAATGTGTTTATAATAGCAGTTGATACAAACCATAGGTCAAAAAGCGTTCTCAGAATACGCTGTTTTTTCACCAACTTACAGACAGTGGTTTGATAAATATCAGGATGCAGTGAATGAACTGCCTAGCAAATTGAAAAGATCTTCCATTTCAGTTTTACAAAATACAATCTCAGATAATAATATCTGTAGTCTGTTCTCAGTGTTGTTTTAGAGCCTTATACTGCCCAGCATAATGATACAGAATATCAAAAAGATCTTAGAATTCACTGTTATGAATTATTGGTTTTAAATTTAACCAGATAAGATATTACAAGGTTTTGGTTATTTTAGAGGCTTAAAAGAGAGCTCTGAATCTGAGCTGAACAAAGCTTATTAACTGATGTCATGTTTCTGACATTTGACTCGGAGCTACAAAACATTTCTAATGAAATAACAGAATTTAGCATGTTAAATATTTTAGTAGGATACCATGCCATCGAAACTAGGTCGTGGAAGATTTTTGATACTAAAGTTGTAGAGTTTGTTTATTGAACTGGCATTTCATGATCGCTGGTAGTATTAAAACGATGAATGAAATGAAGAAGTTCATTTAAGAGGAGGAGATTGCAATAATTAAAAAGTACAAATCATATATAGCTTACTACACAAAAGATATAAACAAGGTTTATGAGAAAGTCTAGTATCGTTTAGAATAAGTAGTCCCTATTAAGTAGCCCCAGATTGCCTTGTTCTGGCTTAAACAGATGACAACTGTTTATTGAGCCAGGGTCATATTCTGATGAACAAAATGGCTCTCTGGTATGTTCAATGCATCTAAATTTGAAAGCAGGAACAAAATGGTACATTATTTTTTATAATTCTTATCCAGTACACATAACTGAGCTTATCCTTATAAAGAATCACTGTATTTAGGCAAAGTTAGAAAGTATCTGTGAGCAAAATGAACTCTGGAGATGCATTTTTAGCAGCTGTCAACATTTAGGGTAAGTTGATTTAAAACTGGTTTTGACTTACTGTGAAGCACTAGAGCAGTTTTGCAATTTAGAATCGAATTTAGTTTCTGTTGATTGAATTCTGGACTACTACCTTTTTAAGATCATCTACTGGTATCTCATGTTAAAAAAAATAAAATTGCATAGTTAAGACCAAATTTCTTTACATGACATGATTATTAATCCAAACGTTTATGTAAAGATCGAGAGCAAGCACAATTCAAACAAACTGAATCAATAGTAACTTATAGTACAGCCAAACTTTCAGCATCTTGGTGTCTAGAAGCTTCCATCTAGTTACTTTTGATGGGGGATCAGTTACATCTGATGAATGTGATCTTTAATTAGTAGTATTCTGAAACCATTTTTGCAACACTCAGCACTATTGTACCATTGTAGGTTTCTTTGTGTCTGGCATAATAGCATGCTTTGGAATGCACCATGGTGCCCCTGTAGAAAGGTTTCCCCACCTGCTTTTCCAGCTATAACCTTTTTGGTTTTGTCAGCTACCAGCTTTTCTTCCTTCCCTCCTTCCTTCCTTCCTTCCTTCCTTCCTTCCTTCCTTCCTTCCTTCCTTCCTTCCTTCCTTCCTTCCATCCATCTTTCCACACTTGTATTCTCAAATAAACTTTGCTACTCTTTAGATTGATTGATTTGCACTCCATTCCACTGTATTTTTAAGTGTCCTGGTTAGAGATATCAGCCTAGAAGCTTTCACCTTACCTTTCATTTTCTGTTTACAGTACTTGCCATTTTAATTCAGCCTAGAAGAAATTCATTACAGTAGGGTTTGATAAATACTAAAATGGCCTGTGCTGGCCCTTTCCATTGTAGGAAATATTGCCAATAAGGCAATAATTCTGCTGTGTATCAAACATGAGCTACTGTTACTTTGTTCCAGTGAGCAAAATAAAAACACCTACTGTTTTCAAGTTACTTTTTGAGGTGGACAATCCAGAAAGCATAGACATTCAAAGTGGTTGTTTTGAAACGTCTCTGAGAATGTGGTGTCATGGTGTGACAGAATGGAGAACAGGATAAGAAATGTTATAGAAAGGGATTTTAAAATCTTCTTGTGTAAATATACCTATCCCTGGGCAGGGGAGGGGATCGGCATCAGACATGTAATTTGGATTAAAAGATACATCTAGCTTGGAGATGACCAACCTCTGATTCCACTGTAGGAAAAAACACTGTAGCCAAGCTACAGTTATTCCTCAGAACTACATCCTTTGGGGAATTAAAGGCTGCACAGATCCTGACTTTTTCAATAGTTTCTTTATTGAATATAGTGTTTACAAATTTTCCAGCAAGTGGTAGCTCAGTTTTTTCTTGTGATCATTTGTTATTTTTTTGTCAGAAATGGAGATTATTTTTGAAGTCACAGTTCTGTAGCATATATTACACAAGTCTACAAATAAGAAAAAAATCAAATAAGCAACAAGGTTTTCATACAGTTTATACTGAGATCATAGTACTTCTTTTAATTTTATGATACCATACTAACATACTTGAGAAGTACTACCCGATTTTTTCACCAGCATACAGGATTTAATGACCAAAAAAAAGACAGCGATACTCTATTGCTCACCAGACATAAAAATGGAAGCATAAAATAGGCATAGTGAGAACATTTGTAAAATTTCTGTTACTTTGTTTCAAAACCCTAAATTTTTTTTCAGTGCTTTAAGGGTGTACATTTGTGGCAGTTGGAAAACCAACTTTTAACATAAAAGTTTAGTCCCAATAAAACAGAAAACAATGAAATTCTATTCATTTAGCAATGTGTAGTGGTAAGTACAGCACACATGAGAAGGTTTGGCCATGTTGCAATCAACATAAATAGCCAAATGTATGAAAGATGGTTCTGAATACTCCATTTTGGAGTTGGCAGTACTGACAAAAGAAAAGCAGAAAGAAGGGACGTAAATTAATGTTGATTCAAGCAGAAGATGCGATGGCTTATCATAAAATATGGTTGATGGGCTGGAAACAGTCATTGGGAGATAGAAAAGGATGAAAAACAGTACTGGCTGCAGGATGCTGTTTTGCAGAGATGAAGCAGAAGTGTCAGTGTCAAAAGGCACGCCCACACATAAAACATCTCTAGCTTCTGCACTTAAAAATGGCTAAACTGCAAATTTATGGAATTAGATGTTAATTTTGATTAAGTAGAACTGTAATAACTGTTCACTGGATTCCTAATGGGAGGACTTGGCATAGTGTTGGGAGTTGTATTGTTAAAAATGCGTTTTCTGGCTGTCTGTACCTTGATCTCTAGGGTTCGGGTCTCTTTCCTGTGAAGCTTTGCGGATTTGCACGTTCCCTGCTTTTCAGACAGAGTTTGATGTGTGAATTCACAGCAAATTTAGTGGGAAAGAGGAAACATAACCAGTTGATAAGCTTGGCTCTTTCTGTCAGCTCCTCGCAGCACCCCAGGCGAGCTTAGAAGCCTATCACATGGTGCAGGAAGGCTTTCACCTCCAACGGGAAAACCAGTGTCGGCTTAAGGGCTTGTGACAGCGAGGAGGGAGCAGGAAGCCCGCTCTCGGAGACTTGGGAGCAGGCTCTTCTTTCCGCACCAGCGTGGGGATTTAACAGAGCAATTTCATGACTGGCAGAGAAAGCCTGATGGCATACTCGCTCCTCGCTGATAGAGCAGCTTGGGCAGGATATGTGGAGGAGTTTATTTTAAGTAACTAAATGAAAACTTCAGAAACATTACAAATATTAACCAACAGCTTAACCAACTGCCTCCTTCTTGAGAATGCTTTCATGTATTTCCAGTTTAAACGCAGCATGTCTCTGTGAAGTGACACGATATGGCACACTGCTGTTGAGATGCAGCACTGCTGACAGTGTCACCTGCTTTGGCCTGGACAGTGAGAGACTGTGAGCCTGTTTTCTGCCCTGCATCCCTTTCTCCTCCTCCCAGGCTGTGAAAGTGTCAGATGGGCATGGGGGTGAGGCGGAGCGCTGTTTTGTCCTTCCAGTTTCCTGCTGTCAGAAATTTGTTCCCTTATTCCCTAAACGCCTTATGAGAAATAGTCATTATTGCTGGTGGGGGCCACCCTCCTCATGGTATAGATGGCATGTTTGTTGGAAATGTGCTTCATGGTCTGTAGGGGGCTTAACAGTGTGGCCTTCCTCTCCACTCAAGGGTAAAAAGACTCCCAGAGCGCTTTTCTGTCCACTTCTTGCAACATCTCAGAGGGCTGCCACTGGGGCTTGGTATGGGTAAAGGTAAATTTATGCTTTGTTCAAAGAGGATGTAAAGTTGTGAAATATTGTCATGGTTTTCAGCCAGCATTTCGTGCAGGTAAAGAGATATCAGATCCATCTCCTGCATGGGACCTAAGAGGCTAATGGGGCTTTCAAGACAGGCCAAATTAGGACTTTGGTTGTTGGAGTAGAAGATGGTCCTTTACTTTTTAGTTGTATGCTTAAGGATCAACAAATAGTGTATAGAAGTTTTAAGTAGAAAGCATTATTTCTTTCCTTCTCTTCTCCTTTTCATTATTATTTGGATCAAATCACAGGTACTGGCTTTGGTAGAAGTATGTTTAAGAGGTTTCAGTTAATTAAGTGTTAAGAGGTGTTTCCAGATGAATCTACGAAATTTTAGAAACTGAAGTCACATTGAGCTCATACTCTAATATCTTTTGTCTGATGTTAAAATGTATACTCTGTCATGATGTATTAGACAGTGAATTGTCTTCTTACATAAGAATAAGATTACATGAAAAATCTTATCAGAAAAGAAGGGGGGAAGGATAATTTCAAATGTGTTTGCTGTTTTCCTGACATTTTTCCCAGTGCCACAAAACCTCCCATTAAGAATTACTGTATCTCTTTTCAAATTTATTTGTGGAATATGGCTAGACCTGTGAAACATATATTGCACTGATTCAGATCAGTTATGATCAGATTTTAAATTATTAATGTAATGAGGTCAAGTGATTGTTCCAAATTGCTCCCAGTCATTATTTTGTGATTTTAATTTGGGAATGCCACGGGGATTCATCCTACTCTTGTATTATTTCTGATCTATCACAGTGTTTGCTGGTGGGTGGCTGTCATTTGTTGACGTGACATGTTTGTTTTATATGGGTCTGCTGATGTTACGCAACTGCTTGGCAGTTACATTGTCAAAGGAGAAGTGATAAAAGATTTGTGAGAAATATTTATTATGACCCTTTATCATAAAAATGTTTCTGTTGCTTTTCTTCCTTATTCTGTAATGATTTTGTGGAACCATATCATATTTTGCATCCTAGAATGGAGGTGCATTTTTGATTATATCACTTTGTTCAAATACTAGAATAATTGAGATTTGAAGTTAACATTTATCAACAGCCAGTTTTCACAGGTAGTGAGGTACAAGCTTACACTTGAAATGGGAGTGGCTGTAAAATCTTCAATATTGCAATGGTAAGAGATGTTTAGTTGTAATGTTGACCTTGCATAGCCAAAAAAAATACCCAAAAATTTGTGATAGAAAGCTTATTGATGGAATTCACTTCATGAATGGTACTTGGCTGTGGGGAATTAAAGTGAGATCAGCTTTTCATGGAACAATAGACAGCTGTGGTAAAAATACCTCGTCATTCAGATGCTCAAAAGCTGTTCCTGGAGTAGTGCAATGAATGGGTAGTGCAGTGGCTGGGTTTTCCCACACCATTGATTTGCTGAATTCTGGAACTCTAAATGCGGACATAAGTTTCATCTCTGTATTTGTTGAGAAACGTTACACATATCAGAAATATGAAATGCAAATTAATTAGTGCAACTGTGAATACTTGAAACAGTTCAAACGTGTATACCTCTGTTCCAGCTAGAATATATATGTAATCAGTTGTTGGACATTCACCTGTTTGAACCTGTATGACTAGTATGTTTATTATCTAGAGATAAAACTGCAGCTTCTATATACAGTATGCATATCTTGCCAAAAGATGACTTGGACTTTGACATATGTTTGTTGGCTTTCAGTAATGACTTCATATTGCTGTCCCAAAACCATCAATATATTGTCTTCAATTTTTGTGCTTCAGTAATTTCAGGTGCAATATGACGTTTGTTCAGCTGTGCTTGCCATCTCTAAAGTACATTAACGTACCCTGAGAAGGCAAAGTGACTGGCACAGAAATGAGTAATTACAATAATGACTAGTTGTTATTCTTGTTTATTCTGAGGAGTATTCTAATTAGCTGCTCAGGATACGGCTACTTCCTACATAGCTGTCATCTATATTAATTCCTGAGGTGGAATGCAGTTGATTTCATACTGTATCCTCCACTTCACCTAGAAATAGTGTTGACTCTTTGTCGTGGTTTAACCCCAGCTGGCAGCTAGAACCATGCAGCCACTTGCTCACTCCCTCCCAGTTGCGCTGGGGGAGATAATCAGAAGACTAAAAGTGAGGAGAAACTCGTAGGTTGAGATAAAGAAAGTTTAGTAGGTAGAGCAAAAGCTGTGCATGCAAGCATAACAAAACAAGGAATTCTTTCACTGCTTCCCATGGGCAGGCAGGTGTTCAGCCATCTCCAGGAAAGCAGGGCTCCATCACGTGTAGCAGTTACTTGGGAAGAAAAATGCCATCGCTCCCCATGTCCTCCCCCTTCCTTCTTCTTTACTCAGCTTTATATACTGAGCATGACGTCATATGGAATAGAATGTTTTTTTGGTCAATTGGGGTCAAGCTGTCCCAGCTGTGTCCCCTCCCAACTTCTTGTGCACCCCCAGCCTACTCGCCGGCAGGGCAGTATGAGGAGCAGAAAAGCCTTGACTGCCTGGTAACAGCCAAAAACCACCAGTGCACTATCAAAAGTATTTCTCATCCCAAATCCAAAACATAGAACTGTAATAGCTGCTTATAAAAAAGTTAACTCTGTCCCAACTGAAACCACGACAATCCGATACATACCTGTTGTGTAACTGTATGCTGATGTACTGCACCAGGCTCTGGCAGCTCCTAGAGCAGCCTTAAAAGTGCTGTGGAAGAAGGGCCAGGCTGGAATTCCCCTCTGGTGTGAATTAGGAATATTTCCATCCACGCTTTCTACTGCTGTTTCTTGCCCTCAACTTTGGTTCAGGAACCAACGCCAATGTCCTGCAAAATCTACGGCAAAATAGATCCATTTTGGATGAGAATAAGTAACAGTGAGAACTTGCCTGTGTGAAGTAAGGATGCTGTTGATAAAATGGATCAGGAAAGAATTGCAGTGGTGTGTATACGCAGAAGTCTTATTTTGAAAAGTAGAGAGGTATGGTAAAATGGCAGAGGAAGAGGAGAGGTTGGCCACCAAACTGGGAAAGTACTGAAATCTGAGGTGCTGAGCAAGTATTCACTTTCCAAATGAGGAAGGCCACAGATGAGCCTCTCACACATAAGAGCTAAAAGGTATTTCAGTGCAATTACATAAACTATGTTTAGCCATGACTGATCAGTTGATACTTAAAGATGTGGTAATGAAAATCAACATAACAAAATAGTACATCCTGTTTTCTTGCCGGTGTTTTTGATCGTCCTGTATTTTTCTATTGATTTGATGGCATGATTTTCCAAAATGCTTTCCTTCTTCCTGTTCTTTTGGGGTCCATGGAGAATATGGTTTTATCATTTGCATAAAAAGGAATAGGAGTTTTTCATCTCTACTTTTATCTGACATGAAACGTTAAGCTTTTACAAGTCTTCCAGGTTTCTCAGATCTTTTTTAGTCCATGTGAACTAGAAACCTCTTTTTTGGTGATCTGAAGATAAGCAAAGTTTGGTAAATTAAGACACAGGGGTTTCACCATGTCTTTCTTCTGCTGTATTATCTATTTTTATATGAATTGTTTTGATTTATTTGCTGTTTTGGAAGGATTTTTCATAGAACTTTTAACAGGATGGAAAGAGGTAGCACTGGAGGGTTTCAGCTGAAGTTCTGTTTCTGCTTCTAGGCCCTGTGCCTCAGGAAAAATAAAAGTTCCAGAGAGAGGAACTGAAATTATATGAGTCTAGGAAACTGATTATTGAGAGAAAAGGCTTCATTAATAATGCTTGCTTAAAAAAAAAAAAAAAATGGAGGAGTTACTATAACCTTTACTTAACCAGGAGGCTACTACAAAGAGGAAGGGAATATATTTTTCCACTCTGTAGAGGGTATGACAAAAGTTAACAGGCTTGGTTTTCACAAAGGAAGATTCAAAAGTATATAGGTCTGTTCAGTTTTGGTAGGAGGGTTGATAAAATGACCATCTGCAGTTTATCCCAGGTTGGTTTTTTTTCTGTGATCATGAGGAAGGAAGGGGCAAAGCAGAATCCCAATGACAGCATGTAAGAACTGGGTGTGGGAAAAGCAGTTAGTTCTCTGGGAAAGAGGTTCATTTGAAAGCCTATTTTCGCTAAGTACAAAGGTTTTATGAGGCCCTGTAAATTTAATTTTCAAGAATTAACACTGTAAAATTATAAAAAAGAAAATACTTAAGAAGTGAAAAATAGAGTTTATGGAATTGTTTGGGATTCCTTATTCTTTATGGTGATGTTTTGTTAGTAAGTTTTGCAGTTCAGCAATATGCCAATCCTGAGTCTCTAGTTAGCTGGGAGGGCAACTCACATTTGACATATGCGTCTGAGCTGTCAGTTTGCAGCAAAAGAGCAGGGCAGGTCACGTTTCCAGTGTTAATTTAGATTTGACATCTCATTTATACCTGGGAAAGGCTGTTAGAAAATATTAGAACACAAGTACTGCTGGCACAGCAGGGTTTTCAAAAAGAGATTGTGTTGACTTTCTTCCCACCAAGTTAGGAAATAAATGCACTTAATATTAGAAATCTGTGATAATTATAGAAAGATGCTACACTAGATATGGTGTTCTCCAGCCATTGGTTTTCTCCCCAGGAAGAAAGAGGCAAGACCTGCTGAGTGCTAAAGGTAATGAATCTGCTTCCAGTAAGAGTATTCATGTTCTAATTTAGATAAAATTTCTGTGCACACTTGGATATGAAATATTTCAATTTTATCATCTGTGTGTATTTATAGCGGTAGGACAAGGTGTTATAACATCTCTGAACATCATGCATTAAGAAATTGTAATTTTTAGTGTAACTTTATTTTAGTGCCCATATGATTTTATAGAAACTTTTATTTGAACTTCTAATATAAGAAAGTAAGTCTGTACTGATAGAAAAGTATCTCACCCCTGTCTGTAAAAATTAGTAACTTTCAATCTTTTCAGTCCGCAACGATACTTACAGATGCTTCCATGATGCTATAGTTGGGGGTGGGGGTCTATATGCTCATTTTACAGAAGACAAAAAAAAAAAAAGAAATCTGATGTTTTGGTTACCATTGTGGGGGACCAAAGGACACTCCTTGAGAGCCTCCATATGGTTTCCTCCAGTGAATTTGAATGGTGCATTACTGTTTCACGGTAGCTGACATTCTACATCTCCTATAAGAAAACAAAAAAGGACAAGGGCAGGTATCTGCATGGGTTTGTACCCTTTCAGGAAACCCTAGAATCTGAGGACACGTGCAAAATTAATTTCCCGTGCACCATTTTGAGTGGTATAGATTCATCTCAAACCCGCATGGGAAAGCAAGTCACAAAGAGGGATACAGGAGTAAATGATGTTAGTAGGAAGTCCCCAATCCCCTGAACTCACCTGCTAGATTTGGTCCTTAATTTCTGTTGCATCATGATGATTATGAATGCATAATACAGCAAAATAGAGCTATTTAAAAAAAAAAAAAAAATCCCTACCACTACAGCTGCTTACTGGTTACTTGCAAAAACTGTACTGTGGTACATTCTGAATCTTCAAAGTGTTTAAAATACCAGAAACATTAAGAAAATAATAGTAAAGGTAGAGGTCTTTTCAGTGTATTTGAGCAGGAAAAAAAATCAGTTCTTTTACTACCAAAAAAAAAATGAGGAAGTAAAATACATCTTCACACTTAGTTTTGCCCACTCAAAATAGAAATATATGTCATCACTCGTAACTCCTAGGCATAAACCAAGATTTTTCCAGGCAACTAAGTTTTAGATACAACATGCGATAGTCACAGTGGACGTATCATAGTTTAAATGTGTAATAAAGTTAGCAATGTCAACTCCAGATGTTCAAAAACATCCATCAAGCTCCGGAAATCCTTGACTTATGTTTCTTTTTATTCATCTGCCGATTCCGAAGTTTTTAGGACTCCCTTGGATCTTGTTTTCATGCGGCTGAGGATCAGAAACTCACTTTATTTTTAATGCAAAGAGTGAGTTTCTCACATTCCTTGTCACACCCCATAAAATATAACAGTACTGCTAATGCAAACTGGAGTTTTTTCTGGGAGTGCTGAGGTGGTACTGCTTGAAGAAGCTATGTATGTCTAGTAAATGAAATGTGATCCTGTAGTACAGTTAATTTATAGTTCATCCAAAGATGTCTTGGAGCTAATGGCTTGATTCATGAGAGGGAATGACAAATGCAATAGGAGTAAATGTCGGATGATGTTTCTCTTAAAAAGGTAAATTAATTACTTCCTCTTTGTAGAGATTTTTTTGCAAAGCTCTTCAGGAAAAAAACTCCATAAAATTGATAGACTACATGTATTTTACTTCTAAACTAAAAAAAAAAAAAAACTTTAATAAATTCACTTTAAGAATCTTTACAAGTCCCTCTTCTCTAGTTAAAAACTGGGTCATAGCAGAAATCCAGACAAACCAATATATGCCCTGTTTGTCCATCAGAAAACATTGAGGTGAGGTGTTGGGGGTTGGGCAGGGGAGTAATTGACTGCTGAAAATGAAGGAAAAAGCTTAAAATTTAGAAAACGCTTGGGGAGAAGTTTCTTCACTCCAGATCACATCTATGTAGACAGCAGATACCATATTTTTATAGATAGAGAGGTGCATGTATAGTACATTTCTGCAGGCAGAAATGGGGGACTTGATATGTCCTCAAACAACAGCATGAACCTTTCATATCACAGAAAGAAAATAGTTATTGATGAAAAAGAAAATTGAAAAAATTAGATTCCAGACTTAAAATCAGGAGAAAGGTCTGAAAAACAGAGCTGCTGTCTCATATAATTACAAATAGTCCATTTTTTTTCAGTTTTTCCAGTCTCTTTGAGGGCATGAGTCCAGTGTTACTCTCTACTTCTCTGGCAAGATAGGCAAACAAATAATTACACTGTTGGGCGATTTTACAAACATTGGATCCAGGTTTATTCTTGTGTTTACTTTATATCAAAGTTGTTCCTGTCAGTCCTGCAAGCTGCTTCTGACTTAACCGCCTGCAAGTGAGGGAATAGGCCATCATATCTGATGATACTCCTAAGGCACACAAAGTTGACAGAAAAAAGAACCCTGGAGAATTCCATTCAAGAGCTGACATGATTGATCACTTTGATGTGTATTAGCTTTCTTTACCCTTAGAAAATGACAACTTAAAGTCCAATTTAATACTGTCAATGCTTGTGGTACCTTTTAACTGAAGATCCCTGTTGAGTCTCGTAGGAAATGCTCTTAACCACATTTATTGCTGATTATAGAATCAGCATGATACTGACATAAAATTCACCGTTAAAAAATTTAGCTCCATATAAAAATTTGAAACCATTTCAGTGTCATAAGACTTAAAGGCACATCATATAATGAAATATTATGCTGATATAAATCATATTGTTTAGATGTCTGAAGAAACTGCATATGACTTGACAATTGTCATGTTTCCATATTCTAGTGGAAACAAAATCTAAACACTTTTTATCTGTCATTATTCTAATGCTATGAAAAGTCTACACCAGTATTTTCAGGTCTAGCTTTACCCTCAAAGTAGCAGTAAAAGTGGCTTTGTAGTGTCACGTGTCACAGTGTCTCAAGTCTTCATTTTGCAAGTAAAAAAAACATTGAGTGTTGCAACCTCACTTTATTTCCTAAGAGTCAAGTGGGATTTATTTTATTTCCAGTTATTATCATTAATGGTTCAGTTTTGCAACACAAATAATGGAGCATTTAGGGAATGCAAGCCTGCTATTTATCCTTTTTCTGGTGAGAGCCCTTCTGGGAGAAGGAAGAAGCTTGTATTGCTAAGGGAAATATTATCTATTTTTCTTTAAGTGTTTTTGATTATTTAAGAAGATTAGAAAAGTTTCTTCAGTGAAATTATAATCTGATTTACTTTTAAACTGAAGAGATGTATTTTGAGTCTCCCTTCTTGAAAGTATTTCATCGTTGCAACAGGGAAAATTAAAGCATCCTGCTTTAGGGAGAAGTAATCTGTGTGCCACTGATTCTGGCTTGGACCTTCAGATTTCCATCACTTGATGTTCTCAGTTGCTCTCATTTATTTCATATACAGCATTAAGATAGACACAACAGCCAGAGCACATGATTTTATCTGAAGCAGAACAACTGTGGAAGAGACAGAGACAGTCCCTGTTATTATCCCTGATACTATGTACAAAGATACATTTGATAGGAAGCACAGAAAGCATAAATTTCAGTTTCAGCTCTCCTAATTGCTGCTAATATTTCTATTTCCTTCACAGTAAACATGGTTCTTATTTCTAACTTTGTCAGTATCTTTCAGTGGTTCATTTTCACAAACAAAATATTGGACAGCTTCTTCAAGGTCATTTTAAGTAGAACTGGGAACAGACTTCAGATTTCTATTACATTGGCATCAAGACTCATCTGCTTTGCCAGTCATTCAAAGGGATTATGGAAAATAATTTTTATATTGCAAAACATTTGCACTTAGAAGGGAATTTGGATGGTGTGATAATGTTCATTTTTATGTTTTCAGCTAAGAAAAACTGTTCCTCTGAAAAAAACAGTTTTGTATTCATCTAAATGTGTATACTCAGAGCCTAATATGGGATATTTTGCCCATTTCTTATGAGCAGAACGTCTGCTGATGTAAGCTACAAAAATGTTAAAATTTGAGTTAATAATCTTCTCTCTCAGCTCATTCTGAATGAAGTAACCCAAGTTCTTTAAGGACATGGGATGTCTCAAGCTATTTCTAGTCATGCATAAAGCCATTCCCTTACAGGTCCAGTTTGAATCCTGCACAGCTCAGCGAGTTTTAAGTGCCATTTCCATCTAAGAGATATTTGGCATCTGTCTGTGATGAGGTTTTGGTGAATTTGCATTCCAGTTCACTGTCCATGGAGCTTTGTTAGCTCTTCAGTGCAGCAGCCTCCCTTCGCATTTGCT
>NW_009647242.1:331008-331757 GCF_000708025.1 Charadrius vociferus | reverse complement strand
CCTGGAGGCATAGTAAACTGCCTGCACATTTGCAAGGAGGGGCAAATTGATTATTACTATACTTACAGCTGAAATGAGGTGGAGAATTAGAAGATGCCTATAAGAAATCTGGCTTGGCCTTCTTTAAAGCCTTCGTAAATTTTTTTTGCCCCAACTCTTGATTTTGGGGTCTGACTTGCACTTTAACTCTGCCTTGGCCATTCTCTTCTGTTAAAAAAGCATACACAAAGAATGATGAAGTTCAAAGCTGATGCCATTGATAACATAGCCATCTTTTACACCACAGTTAGCAAGATTTAGCTCAATCTCGTATCATTCTCTTTGTATTACATTAGGCCTTAATCCATCTTTCAAATTACCTTTGGCATTTAACTGAAGTGGTGAATTTCAGGGGCCCAACTGCCCTCTGTTTCTCACATAATTAATATAGACAAGCATTGTTTTTGCATACTAGATAACTACATTTAAGTAGGTTTAATTCAAGTCGTAGAGTTCAGCGGTCCCTACTAGAACCAAACCCAAGGAGGTGACTTTCCCATATTCACACAAGAATAATACAAGGAAGAGAGGCAGTGCTCAAATACCCTGAGGTCCAGGCCATTGTCATCACAAAATAACTCTTCCACTTTCACAAGAGCCCTTCACCGCTGTAGATAGGAAGCTGCAAAACAAGAGAGGAGTAAAATTGGCACCATACTGTGAGGAGGGTCATCAGGATGATTAGGGGGTTGCAACACGAGGAGGCCGAG
>NW_009647242.1:199455-330966 GCF_000708025.1 Charadrius vociferus | reverse complement strand
CTGTCTTCAAGTCTACCAGCTCACAAACAAATTCCAGTTTGATATTAAGGAAAATAACTTACAGATAAGGTGATCAAGCATTGGAGCAGATGTCTGAGAGGGGCTGTGGCATCTTCATCCTTGGAGATACTAAGAACTTGACTGGACATAGCCCTGAGCAACCTGATCTTACTTTGAAGTTAGCTTTAACTTTGAAGCTGGCCTTCCTTTGACTAAAAAGTTGGACCAGATGACTTTCAGAGGTCCCTGCCAGCCTAGATTACTTTATTTCTCTGTCCCCTGAAGCTGCCTGACTTAGCAGAGGATAGCTCTGCAGCAGCCAAAAAGGAGCTGCTGTTGTACAGCACATCCCTGCCTTGCCTACCCTGGGCCGCTGTCTCATGGTGGGCTCTCCAGTTCTTCTGCTAAGTGCAGATGGGAAGAGCACATGTCAGTTGAGCCACAGTACCCTTCTGCTGCTTCTGGGACACGATCAGCTCTGTGGTACAGGTGTTATTACTTGGCTCCCTGTGCAACAGAGAACTGAATACGGAGAGTCGATGCCTTTGAATTCATCATAGGAACTTTGATCTTTCTGTTTGAAAGTACTTTGACAATTTCTTTTAAAACACCTGACAAAAATAACTCAGTCTGGAAGCCAGCAGGTGTTTAGGCACTTTTTAAATGCATATATTAATAAAAAACGAGTCATTTGTGTTAATCTGTGTTAGGCTATTACAAATCTGGTTTGTACTGCATTATGGAGATACTAGCCAGGAATATTCAACATGTTTATGAGGAATGCGTCACTGTGTTCAAATATGACATGGCAACATACTTATGTCAATACAGATAAGGGCTTAAAAAAATTAGGAAGAGGAGTATATGCTTCCAGTGTTCAGGCATGGACATCTGGTGTGAAACAATTAATTACACTGAGAAGCAGGACTCTGTGTTCTGGGCTGCCATAGACTGAGTACAAACGGTTACAAAATTTGGCCCACCGTCTTCAGGAAAAAATCAAAGGCAACTGTAGGTAAAACTTCTTATATAAACAGTTGTGTGAAGTTCTGATTTCTTTTCCTATTATGCCACCAAATTTTACAACAGCTGTGCAGTTCTCTATGATATGTTACTGTCCGCTTGCTAGTCCAGCTTTCATTGTGTTTGCTTTGCGTTTGCTGGAGAAAAGAGAGGTAAGGATGGGACAGCTAACATGAAAGCCTCAATTTTTACTTATTTTACTATTTAGAATAGAGAATAAAAAGGTTGCACTTCAAAGGCTAGATAAATTTCGTTTAATTTTATTCAGCCACGGCGCAGAATTGCGTCAGCAGCATGTTTTCCAAGATGCTTTGTTGCATTTAGTGTGAATAGGCTGCAGAAAATACATAAAGACACTAAGATAAACAACACTTCTTTCTCACTGAGCACACCTGTCAGCAGAAGGATGATTTAAGGCCTTTGCCCAGAAAAAGAGGGCACACACACAGGGTACCTCTGCTTTCTAAAGCAGCGCAGTCTTTGATTTCCACTCCAAACATCTTGCAGCGTTAAATGGGCAGATTTGGATTTGAGCTCTGTTGAAAATATTTTGTCTGATCCAAACAGAGTGCGGAAACCAACAAGGACAGATATACATATATGCGCGTATATACATACAAAATTGCACTGGCTGCACTTTTTAGTGTTTTGCAACTATGAAAAGATTGAATTTTGTTCTTTTTAGTCCTATGATTGTAATCAATGATTTTTTTTTAATGTTGTAAGGTGTTTTTGTAGGTTCCTTATGATCGGAGAATAAAGGAACCTCCTAGACTTCGTAGCAGAAAACAAACTTTTCTAGATGCCCTGAAACCTGCTGAAGAATGGGTGAAAATCAGTATAAGAATTATGTGTCCCGTGTGGTACAGAGCACAGTATGTTTAAGAGAATTTAGAAGAGGTGCATGTGCAAAAGTACTCAGTACCTAGGGGTATTATCAGTTTATGCTTCATTTACTTGCTGTTTCTCTTTCATAGATTTTTTAATTGGTTTCATAGAAAAGAGACAAACCTGAAAAATGTAAAGTGTGGTAGAGTGCACCATCTTTTCTATGAAAGCATATAATTATAAAGAGAAGTTTGCTTTTTTGTGTTCATTTCCCAGATTTTATTTTATTTATTAGAACTTGCTTGCAAAATGAGAAGGAGTTGAGGAGGGGATTGTACAGGTCACTGGTCTGTAGAAGAATATCAGGAAAGTTGAAACTGAATCATTAGCATTGCATTATGTTCACAGCTCTTTGTACGAAAGGAGAATTTTCTAATGATGACCTGATGCTGGCAGCATACCAGCTTTCCACCGTTTTTTCCAAGTGGAGCTCAAAATCAAACAAAACCAAACCCAAAAGATACAGATTCCTTAGCTTTTCCTGTTTAAAATACTGCAGGCTGTTTTCTATCTCAGGCATGAACCAAACAGAGGTTGGACTGAGGTTTAGGGAACTCAGCATCTATTGCCATTTAAGATGATCTGAGTTGTCCTGCCTGGCTTGAAGCTGTCACTCCAATAGGGCACAGCTCACATCTCACTCCTATTTTGTACCTGCCAGCCCCACAGAGATGTCTCAGAAATTGCAGATGCTTAGGGCATCTGCCAAAATGCCAAAATGGCACAAGCTGCCCGTGTTTGGGTACCCGAATCCTGCCTCTTGCTGTACCACTTGGAGGATCTTGTTGCTAAGGCACCGAACTGAGTTTGCACTGCAGACTTTCTGCTTCACTGCCGGCAAATTTCTTCCCTTATATTGGTGGCTTTCCTCCAATTCCACGAGAGGACCTAATATTTTCTTGTTCTTGCCTTTCATCTGCCTCGAGTAGATCAACTGGAAGGTTCCTGTGGAAAGATCTTGGGCTAGCAGATACCACAGCTTAGCTGTGATTTCAAGTGGTGGTCTCTTGTGCCTAAGTAGTACAAATAGTAGTAAATGAGTGGAAAGCTGATAAACCATTTGGGAAAGGAGCTCTTTGTTCTGATATTTGTAGATGGAGCTCTTCGGACTTAAACTGGCCTAAATTATAAATGTCAATATACCATATGTAGGATTTGTGTGTGCTAATTAATATTAATGGTGTTAGGAACAATACATTACTTTTGTATGGTAAGTGGTTTCATATTGCTGAATACTATACAAGCAGTCTTGTACTTAATTAAGACATGATTTTTTAGTAAAGGAAGTTTTAATTAAATAAAGGAAATGCTTGGTGGTCTTAGTGATTCTGAGTATTTTAACCCTTACTATCTCCACTGAAAGCACTTCTATGTATTTACGGGACACTGTGTCAGCTTAACAGTGATACTTCCATTTCAGAAGAGGATAAAAAGGGACATATATTTTTATCAGCCCTGCAAAGTTGTCAAGACAGTTTACCAGCCTGTGTGCAAAGTCTTTTTCCTGCGTTCTACTACGATGATTGAAGAAAATGTTGTTTTCTGTCAGCATCTCAGCCTACTTCTTTATAACACAAGCCTTAAAAATTGTCACTTAACTTGTAGGTGTTTTGAAGAAGTACATGCAGAAGTAAAACATGTTAAGATCTTCAGATGAAAATGCTATATTTGTCCTCCTAATTATTGTCAGTGCTCTAACTAGTAAGATCTTGAGTCTGAGCTGTGACCTTGAGGTTAAAAAATGCTAATTATCAGTCTTTGAAAAATGCTAATTAACCCAGCCAACCATTAAATTGTTTAGATTACATTTGATAGTATTTCATTAATATAAAATATAAACCCAGACTTTGTTAATGTACGAAATGCCATTTAAATTAGCATTTACTACTAAATAATTTTTCAGATTTTAAAAAAGTTTCTCACTAATGTAGACATTCTCATATCCTTTGCAAGATGTTTATTACATAAGATATTTTATTAAAATCCAAATTCAGCAAAATACTAAAGGCATTTCCTTAATTTCAGCTTCTTATTTGCAAATTAGTGTTTGCTTGTTTACTAAGTAGAGATCGGTGTTGAATTCCTGTCCAGAACTGACTGACTGATTAGTTAAAACAATTGGTGTTGGAGCTTCCCCCTATGGTAGGGAGACAGCCACAGTGTTGTCCTCTGTAGATTTCTTTGTAAGACCTGGTATTGGGGATGTCTCGGGCAGTATTGGAGTGAAAGGGAAGAGATCTGACTGCAGACAAGAGCATCGTTAGGGGACCATGCAGTATGGGACAGCCTGGAGGCACTGCAGATCAGGTGTGCGCTCAACACAGCCTAAAGGCCATTTAAGGCTTTGGGACAGACCCCAACCAGGATTCAGCCATTCTTCTTCCCAGCTCTAAAAGGGGTTCAGCATCTGTTCCTATACCGCATAATGGGGCAGTACAGAACCCTCCTGTTCTTTTTAAGTGTATACAACAGGAGGCAGGAACTGTTGGGAGTGTTTGTCCTTGCAAATAATAAAATGCTATGGCTTCCCAAAGGGGTCTGTGTTCCTGTAAGGCTTTCTGGTACAAATCCCAATGGTTTGGTTTGCACCTGCCTTGTGTTTGATCCTTGTCTTGCTCTATGAGGGCGCCCGCACCGATGGCGTGCTGTGTTCCGTACAGCACACCGCATGCCTGGCCTGCCTCGTGTACCGACAGCTCACGGAGCTGGTGGGAGAGAATCTCTGGGTTTTTTTTTCCAAAGACCATGGCAACTTAGCAGTTTAATTATAGAAATGACGTTTCTTTCCCCGTTGTTCAAGGCAGGGGGTTGGGGGCAGAAAAAAAAAATCCCTCAAAAAAATGCAGAAACATCTAATTGTAGACCCTTCACTAGTAAGGATATAATTTACTAAACAAACTATATTCAGAAGTAGGTAAGTTGTATATTTTCCTGCCACAGAAGACTGTCATATTAATTTTAAATTGCTGGAGGAAGTGGTTCATTGTTTGGAAGAATTGCTAAGAAGCTTCTTTGTCAGGGGCTGTGAGAAGGAAGCCCTCCCCTTAAACCTCTAGGAGTTAGCCACATAATTTGGTTAGCCCTTCCCAATGCAGCCAGCAGTCACGGAACAACCAGTTTCAGCTAAATTAAACCTGTTTGTGTAGGAAAACCTTCCTTCTGAACACCTTCCTCCTGGTAGATTTTGTCCTAAAAAAAAAAAAAAAAAAAAAAAAAAGAGGTACCTGAACAGGTTAGGTTTCCTAGTTGCATCATTAAAGAGACAAATCCAGATGCTTTTCTTTTAATGGTCACTGTGGTCCCTGCATTAGAAATCAAAGGAGTTAGGACATGGGGCTTTGCGCTTTGTGGTTCTCAGCTCAGTGCAAGGCTTGTTACATCTGGGGCTGCATATGGGTTGAGGTGAGCAAAGGAAGGGTGGATGACGACAGTGGAGCAGGACCTACTGCAGCATCTCTCAGGCAGCGTCTGCAGTCTGAATGCTGTAATTGTGGCTGCCACCCCATGACCAAGAAAGAAGCGTCTGCCTCCCCCAACTTTCCCCAGAGCTGACAGACGAACTTTACTAGTCCTTTGATAATTAAGGGGTGAAAACATCAAATCCCTAGACATAGCCATTAGCATCTTTTATAGTGTCAAGTAAGTCAGTGGTGTGACGGCAATGTGACAAGCTGTGAAAATGTCTTTAGCCCACAGTGCAGTAGGATGGTACGTGGGAGTGCTGGAATGAAGGTTAGTGCATGAATGGTGGAATATAGTGTTCGGCAGAGTATTGCGTCCTCGGCAGTATGGTGTAAGTATCCTTGGATGATAAGCGGTTCCTGAGATGTCCAGATTACCATAAACTCTCAGTATCCAAATAATACAGCACCCACAGGTACAGTTTTCGTCTTTCTGGGGCAGGCAAATTTGCATTTTTAATTCAGAGGAATCTCATTACTCTTATCCCAACGACTGAGAAATGCTAAAACAGGATAAACAAGGAAAGCCTTCAGCCCTTTTGCAGTAAATGTTATTTTTACATTTCAAAATGGATTTAATTGAATGGATGAAATTCAGTTCTAGAAGCCCAGCTATGCAGCTGAAAGAAAGCGGGGTGATCCTACATTTGATCATCTTTTTTTTTTTTTTTTTCCAACTAAAACTTGTCAAAAGAGTAATTTTGTTATGACAGTAGCTTTTTCAAATTAAAGATCTGCAGCCTTCTCTATCTGCCTGGGCAAGAACAGCATATTAGAAAGTTGCAAATGAAATGAGATAAGACATCATTCAGCAGAAGGAGACAAGCTTAGCAGTAGCATATGAATGGGATGCTGATACCCAGTACCAGTCAGTACTGGGCCCAGTGCTGTTCAACATCTTTGTCGTTGACATGGACAGTGGGATTAAGTGCATCCTCAGCAAGTTTGCCGATGATACCAAGCTGTTTGGCAAGGTAGACATGCTGGAGGGGAGGGATGCCATCCAGAGGGACCTGAACAGGCTGGAGATGTGGGTCCATGCCAATTTCATGAAGTTCAACGAGGCCAAGTGCAAGGTCCTACATCAGGGTTGGGGCAATCCCAAGCACAAATACAGGCTGGGCAGAGTGGATCAAGCGCAGCCCTGAGGAGAAGGACATGGGGGTGCTGATTGATGAGAAGCTCAACATGAGCTGGCAATGCATGATCACAGCCCAGAAAGCCAACCGTAACCTGGGCTGCATCAGAAGCATGATCAGCAGGTCAAGGGAGGTGGTTTTTCCCCTCTATTCTGCTCTGCTGAGACCCCACCTGGAGTACTGCGTCCAGCTCTGGAGCCCCCAACACAGGAGAGACATGGACCTGCTGGAGCGGGTCAGAGGATGGGCCACAAAGATGATCTGAGGGCTGGAGCACCTTTCCTATGAGGAGAGGCTGAGAGAGTTGGGGTTGTTCAGCCTGGAGAAAAGAAGGCTCTGGGGAGACCTTATTGTGGCCTTTCAGTACTTAAAGGAGGCCTGCAGGAAAGCTGGGGAGGGGCTTTTTACAAGGGCATGTAGTGATAGGACGAGGGGGAATGGCTTTAAACTGGAAGAGAGTAGATTTAGATACGGTATTAGGAAGAAATTCTTTACTGTAAGGGTGGTGAGGCACTGGAACAGGTTGTCCAGAGAAGTTGTGGAAGCTCCATCCCTGGAGGTGTTCAAGGCCAGGCTGGATGGGGCTTTGAGTAACCTGGTCTAGTGGGAGGTGTCCCTGCCCATGGCAGGGGGGGTGGAACTAAATGATCTTCAAGGTCCCTTCCAACCTAAACCATTCTATGATTCTATGATATTGCACTTGGCATCATGAGCAAGACTAGGAATGGTGGGATATTTGGGATTCCACTAACCCCTACAGTGAGGGCAGCTGCAAGCAGTTGGTTCACATATCTGAATACAGCAAAGAGGCATGTTGCAGATCTATGGATTAATAGAAGCATACACCCTTCACCTGTCATTGTCTATAGGGATAGAAACGGTGACTATAATGATCTGAGCCTTCCAACCAGACTGAGGGCTTTTCTCATGCATCCCAATAAAAGTTGTGGCTTTTCAAGGATTGTTCTTCCATTTTTAAGGCAGGGTCTATTATCTAGTAAGACAGCAGCACAGAACTTCTTAGGAATTTGATCAAGTTATTATTTCTGATAGTAACTGACTTTGGAAAAGGATTGTGTGTTTTTTCTAGTGACCATTGGTCTTTCATTATTTTTTTTCTCTTTTTCTGAGATGCACAATGGGACTCTTCCCTCTTATACATAACAGAAAATTACAAAAATAGAATTGAAAGCATAACATGGCTTGCAGCTGTACAATAGCTTATAAGTTACAGTATGTCATTCTTACCTTTTGGAATCCGTTCTGCCTTCAAAAAGTAAAATTTGGAAATGGCTTGTTGGCTTTTTTAAGGATAGTACTTCAGTAATGTAAAATAGTGCACAATGTCATTCTGGTCTGAAGAAAATGGTTCTCTAAAGAAACCTGTGTAAGCATTTCACCGTTCATGTTCCTTGCTGTCTTTCATCTTTTTCACAAAAGGACGCGTTTCAGATTCCAAGTCTGTCAGCTCTGTTAGGTGTCTTAAATTGAAGCTGGACTCTTGCCTTCTTACTCTTCAGTAATTTCTTCAAATGTGTACTTTCAGTGATATCTGAACAAGCCAATTTGCTTAGACCTTCCGTTTATTTTCTCCTAAATTATATTTAGGCCAAAACCGACAGAAACATCTTTAAATGATTTTTTTTTAATGTCGGTAAGTCTTGGCTGAGGCCAAAGTCCTGTTCTGTGTTATTTTTATTGTTTGGATTACTGACAAAGAGTCTCTGGAGTGCAAAGTCCAGTGCAACTGGAATTTGCTTTTCAGACTCCTTCACTCATCTCACCCCAAAACATTTTTTGTAGAGTGCAGACTTAGACCCATTTAGGTACAAATGTGTTGAATATTTTGTGAGGATTCTGCTTGTTCCTCTGGAGCTGCTGACATAATTATCGTATTTACATAAATCAGTCTTGACGAAGATGTTTGAAAACTGCACAGTTGGAAATCATAACTGATTCATCTTCACATACTTAGACCTTTTGGTCTCTCTTATGACCATGTGTACTTCTGTAGTAGTACTGTTGAAGAATAATTCAGGTTTTATTCTTACTTTTTTGGCTTGGGAAAAGTGAAAGTGTGTTTTGACTACAATAGGTGCACAAAGGCATTTAACAATTTAGAGCTGAAAAAGACCTTCTGTGCTTGAGAGCTTCCCTGGTTTCCTTCCACTCTGTCAGCTGGTCTAATAAAAAGACAGAATCTCTGTCTGCACAAATGTACTTTCAAAAATCTACCATATCTCTTCTTTGTTTCTCTCAGAGGGTTTTTGGTTGGGGTTGTTTAGCTGGGTTTTTTTCAATTTAGATCCAAGTTATATCAAATGTGAGACCCCACGTGGAATACTGTGTCCAGCTCTGGGGCACCCAGCACAAGACAGACATAGATCTATTGGAGCAGGTCCAGAAGAGGGCCACAAAAGTGATCAAAGGTCTGGAGCACCCCTCCTATGAAGAAAGGCTAAGAGAATTGGGGTTGTTCAGCCTGGAGAAGAGAAAGCTTTGGGGAGATCTTATGACAGTCTTTCAATATATAAAGGGTGTGTATAGGAAAGATGGGGAAAGACTTTTTACCAAGGCCTGTAGTGACAGGACAAGGGGCAATGGTTTTATACTGAAAGAGGGTAAATTTAGATTGGACATAACGAAGAAATTTTTAGCACGATGGTGGTGAGACCCTGGAACAGGTTGCCCAGACAAGCTGTGGATGCCCCAGCCCTGGAAGTGTTCAAGGTCAGTTTGGACGGGGCTTTGAGCAAGTTGGTCTAGTGGAAAATGTCGCTGCCCATGGCGGGGCGGGGGGGGGGGGGGTGGGCTAGATGATCTTCCGACCCAAACCATGCTGTAGTTCTATGATTAAGATAGCACTTAGCATAGAGAGAAAACAGTTACTTTAAATTTTGTGCAATGTAACCTGGTGTTTCAATTAAGATTCAAGCTACAGGAGACTGAGAAGGAAATCAGATTATTGCCTGAGAGCTGCTATTGGCCTCTGGATTTATTTTTCTTCCAACAGTAACATAATACATATTCAGACTAGGCTGATCATAGGTGCAGGAGCCTTTCATGTGCAAGTGCAACAGACACCATGCATTTTCAAATAACATTTCCTTTAAATCTTGTGCTGTACAGTCATGGATTGGCTCAGCAGCAGCTGGCCAAGGATCACAGTAAGTTCTAATCAAACTATTTCCTCTTTTGTAGCTCGAAATAGGTTTGATTGTGGTAAAAAAACAAACAAAACAAACAATTTACATCTGATAAATGATCTTTTGCTTGACCAATCTTGCATTTTTCCAAACAGTAGGTATCAGACTGGTGTTGCCTAGACCTCAGGGAGTTTCCTCCTTGAAGTAAAACAAATTGTTTACTTATTTTCTAAATTACCTCTATATATGTCTGAAATGAGCATCAATACCTTTCAAATAGCATCAGGTAATTAATGTCACTTTCTTTTTGCCCCAGGTCATTTAGTGTTGTATGCAACATTCTTGAGTTACGCATTAATAGTGAATACAGTACAGAAATTTATCCATAAAGCTACTCAGAATAAAAATTAACTGTGGATGAATAAGTATCACTTGTCACAACATCAGAAATCTTTAAAACGTCAAGAAAGATTTTGCTCATTTTAAATAGGATTTTAAGATTTATCTCAGCATCACTGTAAGAAAGGCTAAGGATCACAAAACAGGATTACTAGCGGTAAAACCAAGAAAATAAGGAAGAAAATAATATTTTTATAGCACATAAACAAAATAAATGTAAACCTGTTCTGAGTGAAACAGATGAGTGTTACTTTGGCTTTCATTCTGCTTTAATAAAGAACAGAAGAACAAAACCAGGTCCCGTTAGTGCCAAATTACTTGACATCATGAAAACAGTACTCTAAGGAAAAAGGTGTCTAACACGAGGAACGTGCTCTTGCCCTAGACACACCAGTCTTTCTCTAAATTCTTGTAATCCTGCTAGATAATTAATTGTACTTTCTGGGATTATGTTCCAGTTACACTATGTATAGCTTCTGCCAAGAGCTAATTCACTGTCTTAATATTCTTTTCTATGCAGAAGTTTCAATACCTGTTGATTTTAGTCATTCGGAAGAGAACTCAGTAGAGAGAATAAATGAAATGACCCTTTGATGGAAAGGACTACATTAGTTGTAGCTTTCAATTTACTTTGAAAGACAAGGTGTAATGAAGTTAATATCATACTCAAGTGTATGCTTAAGAGGTTTTTTAATACTTTTTGATGCTGTCTACCTACATACCCTAATTCTTGATCCATTTTTTATCTGGCATTCGACTGAAATTCTGAGCTTATGGTACAAACTAATGAGATGACATCATAACATACCATTTATAATAGAGTGGTGAACGTAGATATTGTAAACTGTGCACCTTAAACCTGTCTGGTTTCCCTCAAGTTCTTTGTTTTATGTAATTTTTGAAATCACTTATCAAGCATCTCAATTTGTTTCTGTTCAAGTGAAATTACTTTTTTAATGAGGTAAGTAAAGCAGCCAGCTGAGTCACCATGAATTTTTTTGAGCTGAACTCTCATAACTTATTACCTTTGCTCTTTTTGCTTCTGTATTGGGTGCCTGTGCCCAGGCACTGGCCAAGAGGGCTGCTGGGGTGGCCTCTGTGATGAGAGGCGAGGCCTGCCCTGTGACGGACAGTGATGGTTCCAGCCGGCTCCAACCAACCCGTTGCAGGGCACAGCGGAGCGCAGCAATGATGCTGGTGGGACCTCTGTAATAAAATGTTGAAGAAAGGGTAAAGAATGCTGGACAGCAGGTGTGAGAGACAGTAGTGAGAAAAATGTGAAAGAAACAGCCCTGCAGACACCAAGGTCAGTGAAGAAGGAGGGGGAGAAGATGGTCATGGCACTGGAGCAGAGATTCCCCCACAAACGGTGGTGAAGATCATAGTGACACAGGTTGTCCCTCTGCAACCCATGGAGGATCATAGGGGAGCAGATATCCACACTGCAGCCCATGGAGGACCCCACGCTGGAGCAGATGGATGTGCCCTGGAGGAAGCTGCAACCTGCGGAGAGTCCATGCTGGAGCAGGCTCCTGGCAGGAGCTCCGCCCCATGGAGAGGAGCCCACACAGGAGAACATTTTCTTGCAGGGCCTGTGGCCTGTGGGGGACCCACGCTGGAGCAGTCTGTTCCTGAAGTACTGTAGCCCATGGAAAGGACCCATGCTGGAACCACAGCTGGTAGGAAAGACTCATGTTGGAGCAGTTCAGGCAGGATTTTATCCTAGTGGAGGAACTCCACATTGGAGCGGGAGAACAGTGTGAGGATGAAGGAGCAGCAGAGACAAAGCGTTATGGACTGGCCATAACACCCATTCCCCTTACCCTTGAGCTGCTGGTGGGCAGGTAGAAGAGTCAGGAATGAAGAAGTGAATTTGAGCCTGGGAAGAAGGGTAGGGGGGCAGTATTTTTAGTTTTGTCTTTGTCTCTTGCCATCTTACTCTATTTTTAATTGACTATAAATTAAATTAGTTTCCCAAGTCAAGTCTGTTTTGCCTGTGGTGGTAATTGGTGAGTGATCTCCCTGCCTTTGTCTTGATCTTTTTTATCTTATTTTCTTCCCCTTTCCTGTTGAGGGGGAGAGTGAGAGAGCAGCTGGGTGGGTGCTTGGAGGTCAGCCAAGGTCAAACCAACCACAGTTTCCTACTTCTTCTGCAAGGAATTTGGACTGTATCCCACTGCCTGAAAGCATGCACTACCTAACATAGCAGACTGAAGATTGTCTTGGACAATTTGGGAAATTTATGTGTGACTTCAATCCATGAAAATTTTGTGCATGCCATTCTATTCCCATGACACTCACAAGGAAGAAAGTACACTGTGGAAAGATTCATAAAGTGTTTGCACTGGGACATGAAGCACTGTCACCCATCTAAAATTAGTCCAATGTTACCTTTTCTGACTTTTCTGAAATTTCAGTAAATATATGTGTTCTCTGGTTGGGGAACATTGAGAAGACAGTCCTAAACATACTGCCACTTTTAATTAAAATATCAACTAGTGCAAGCTATTAAAATATCATCATAGTGTAATACGCTTTTCAAGCTCAACTCGCACTGGTGAGTCCTTCAGGATTGAAAAATCACATGGTGTATTTGGTTAGGAAGGCAGGGCTCTGCCCACCGTGAAAGTCTTCTGTATACAGCCAGTTTCTTTTTAAGCTGGGATATTCTTTGAATTAAGTTTGGGTCAGCTGCAGCCAGCTTTTGATACAATGCCTGATCCATATCCCCATTCTGGAGCTATTTTCTGGAGCTTAAGTGAGTCTAAGCTTGGCTACAGCAGCATGGGTTGGTTTGGTTTTTGTTCTGCCCACCCAAAGCTTCTCTGTTTATCAGTGGTGATTTTTTTTTCCATTCTGTGTTGTGCCTTCACTGAGTTTTTTCTAGCTGTAGGAACTTCCTTAGTATATTCTCTGCTGTCAAAGTGCTACCACTAAAATGAAGCATGGTCTTGCTGTTGCTAGGCTAGGGAGTACATTGAACTCTGTTTTGGAGACCTTGCAGCAAAGGTAGCTCAACATTACAAAACTGTGTGTGACATACATTTGTCACAAATTAATTGCTGTAATTGCTTCCTCAAACTCACTCTGGCTCTTAACTTCTGCATGGGCTTATTGCAGCCATCATCATGTAATAATGTAGGGCAGCGGGATGTCTGCAACACAGAGGGGATAAAGTGTAAAGGTGATGTAAAGCCACCTTTGTTTCTCCTTACTTTGTCTGTACCGATGATTTTGTCTCCTGACTTGCACCAAAATTTTCAAGGGTAGTTTGTACTACTGAACAGCAAAAGTTTCACAACATTGTAATTACAGGCTCCTGCTTGGAAGGTTTGTATGCTGTGATACTAGCAGGATGTAATTACAACTCCAGTGTATAAAGTAGTGGAAGCGAATCCCTAAGGGTATTCTATACTAGGGTAAGTGTATGCCAAATTACGCTCAGAGCTGACAATACTCGCACGTTTGGGATCAATTTTCAGTGATATAAAACGCTCTGGTTTAAATACAAATAGCCAGGACAGTTTCTCCACTGAGTCACTCAACCACTCTGCAGCTCCAGTAATTCATGGAGGCTAGCAGGGAAGGGAATCTAAACCAATAGAGCATTCGGTGCGATATTCCTGTTTTAGAATAGAACATATACTATCTACTGTGATTACCTACAGTATATGGAATAAAATACTGCTCTATCCTGAAACTGAAACCAAATTGGCAAATTGCAACAATCAATGTGTAGGAGATATCTTAAAGAGAAAACCTAGAGATAGGGTTACATTCAGTTTCATTAACATTTAAGTGAGCGTTGAGGAAAGGAAATAAAGTGTATACTGATGAAGGATACAGATTTTATTAATTAGAAAGATGTTGCAAGCACCTCAAGGAGAATCAAACAAACAGACCTAAATGTGTTTCTCAATCTAGATAAAATATCAGATGTTCAGCTTGAAAAAAATGAAAACTGATCAACTTGAAGAAAGACAGCCAAACATATGCACCCTCAGGGAGGTCAGAACACTTGGAAAGCAGTTTTGTGCCATGACGGTTACATTAGAGGACATGAATTGCATTCTGAACTTGCTGCTCAGTTTGGCAGAAATAAAAAGTTCAGTGCAACGTGCTCTTGTATGTCAAATCCCTGAGTAGGGTGTTAACACTTCTTTTTTTAAATGCTTCCAGTGAGACCATGTTTAGAATTTTGTTTCTGACCCTCAGCAACTGCAGGCTAGACAGCTGCTGATAAATTCAATATTGGAAAACCTCTATCAAAACAATGTATACTAGGATAGTTTGAGATCTTGCTATTTATATTTGGTTTAAGTTATGAATAAAGAAATAATCAGTCATTGACCTTTTGCAGCCTCCCAAATTAATGGGAGTTACTGGAAGAACTCATCTTCATTTCAACAGACTTCAGATAAGGATCAAAGAGATTGAAAAGCCTATCAGTAAATTCAATCACTAAATCATCAAAAATGATTGTTAGCCAATAACACTTTCAAAAACTGAAGGTAACTTTGAAAAGACTGCTTTTGGTTACTCCTGAAGAATAGTAGTATTGCTAACATGTAGTCTGTATTTACAAGAATTTACTATTCAAGTTCTACACTTATGAGTAATTTACATTGGTAAACCCCAAATTGCCTTTATGTTGTTTCTTTCAACTTCTGAATAGAAGTCACATCACTATATTTTTGTCAGTAAAAGGAGATGAAATGTTAAAAATATTATGGGAATGTTTTTAATATATTACAAATGATGCTTGTGAGCAGCATATAGCTGTGTATGTACATGCACATCCTTTTATCAAAACCTACAGCGGATTTTTCTTGCCTTTTCAACGATAAATCAAGTGGCTTTCAGTTTTATTTGGGAGTTTGGCATTTAATTATACAGAACGTACTAATCTGTTGAAATATTAGTGCTTCTTAATACACCTATAAATATTTGGCATATGAAATAGGCAAAATAATATTTTCACTGGATAATTCCTGCTATGCACCCATGACAATGAAACTAGTGAATTAAATGTGGTGTGAATCTCAGGATCGTCGTACAGTGTATAAGATGCATTAACACCAACTGCCATCAAATCACTACTGAGCATCCCTTAGTATGGGAATTTAAGGAAAAAAAAACCTCATAAATGTGGATTTGTAGTCTTAACAGCATTCAGAGATGATAACATCAATGAGAAATATATGCACACAACAACAGAGTCAAAATACAGAATGTAGTATCTTGCTTTCAATTTGTACCTTGCTGTAAACCCCTTGCAACAGCCCATTTATTGTCCTAACTTCTCATGCAGTTGACCGCTCTTTACCTGCCATCCCTTGTCTGAACTTTGGGTTTCTTCTCCAGTCTTTGTCTTTCCTTTGTGTCTTCATTAATCCATCCTCTTCTTTCCTATAAACTGGGAAATGGGCTATAAAGAACGAGAGGGTATGACGCTTCACTTCTTGCCATAAGTCACTGAGAGAGCATTAATGGGAATAACGAGTCTTTCTTCACCAAAATTGGAAGAAAAGCTTTAGAGGAATAACTGCACCTTATATCTTTTAATTTTCTTGTGTTATACTGTTATACGGGCTTCCTACTTAAACACTTGCCATCTCTAAAGGTTGTGCTCAACTCAGGACGTAAGTTCTATTACTTTCTACTTAGAGAAGAATGTATTAAATTAGTTACAAGATTATGTATATTGATGCTGTGACACACATTGTATTTCTTTCTGAATGTCTTCTGGAAAACCTTCTCTAGTATTTACAGGAGAGACAGATAAAGAATGTGTTCTGGAGTGCAGCCATGAGTTGTGTTTTTTCCCTCTGAAGAGCTCTCACATTTGACAGATCTCCAATTTTGTTTCTCTTTTGCCTCAAGTTAGCAGCAACTTAACCACCGTGTGTGTGTGTGTGCACTGAATATAGTCTTGAAAGACCTACATTTGGGTCTGAGCCACTCAGATAACTGACTTAAGAACATTGGCATCACTGGAAAAGCCCTACCTAAGTTGCTGCATGCTGCATGTGCCAAGGTATGTGGTGTACTGCATGGTACACGTGGGTCTATATGCTGCACATATTTTTTTTTCTTTTTAGTGAAGTCTAGAACTTGATTGTCCTTCTGGCCACGGAGTAATGAATCAGAGAAAGGCACTGGGGAACCCACTATGCTCATGTGGCTTATTCTACATCCTCACTGGGAGAATTTCAGCTGGCCTTCAGCCAGCGGCTCAAGAGAGCCTAAGGTGAGACTGTCACTGAAGACAGTGGATAGGATTTTTGTGTAGGGTGAAGGAGCAAGAGAGACAATGCTTAGGTCCAAATTACTTTAGATTAACAAAGTAACCTCTGAAAGAATGAGAGACACTTCAGGTAGATCAGCTCCCTGAAGTACATTTGCTGAAGTATTTTTTGAAGGCTGCACAATTTTGTTCCGAGGACTTCATTATTAAAACCACTGAAATGTATTGGAAGGTCACCCAGTTGTAAATCCCTCTTCAGGAATGAAGAGATACAGAAACTAATTTTTACTTGTTTGCAGAGAAATTTCTCTGTGCAGAATTGCCAGTGACACTGAACTTATCAGCCTGTCAACCTCTGACATGAGAGAAAGGGGTATTAAAGCAGAACATATTGTCATTTTCAGATGAGATACTATCAGCAACTTAGGTCAGTGTAGCCTTTCCATTTGTAAAGTCCATAGCAGAAATGACTTCTGTTCATTAATGTATTTTGAATTATACTTTAAAAGCGATTTTAAAATGTTCTTCTGCCCAGTGCTTTTGATGGGCCCAGTGGTCTAATTTCCCCAAGGCTTCCTTTCAACCGTACAGCTTGAGATACGATTACTGTTTACTATGATTAAAAAACATCAAAGCATTGATTGTCTATTTCAAATTCCTTTACCAAGCTAATTTGAATCATTAACTACCCCATTGAAGTCACAACTCAAATTGTTTCTTTAGCCTGCTTTTTTATTTTTTCTGCTTCTTTAAGTAATATTCTATTCTCTTCATTAATTTTTAAAACTCCTTCAATTCGGTCAATACGTGATGTGAAATTTAAATGTCAGATTTGCTTCTTAAAAACCAAAATAAAAAAAATAAAAAAAAAAGATACGCAAATGCCTGAAAGGGAACCAGGAATCTCAACAATATTGTAGAATAATAAAGGCAATAAATAATATTCCTTAGAGTATTTACAAACGAATAATGTCACTTATCCACCCATCTTAAGTGGGTGGATAAGTGACATTATTCGTTTGTAAAAGGTCAATAAATTGCGACACAACCTTCACAGAGGATGAACTCAGGGTCACGTATCAACCTGGCAGCTCAGCCCAGGGTCAACCGCAGTCAGTCTGCTTTCTCTGGAATGAGCTGGCAGCTAATGCCAGAATAACTTGCTCTCTGTCCTTCAGGGCATTTCCAGTCAAGGAACGTCAATGGAGGGACAGGAATTTCGATGGTGTACTGCTATCAAAATTATGCATAATCTTACATTTTGTTTCACTGTTTTCCAACACTCTTTGCTTGGGAGCAGAACGTGGAAAATGAAGGTGAAACCGTCTGTGAGCACCTGCTGGATTGATGTTTCTATCTTTACTGTGTACTCCAATGCTGAACTTGATTTAGATCTAGTCTCCAAAGGAAAGAGATTTTTGCCCTAACTTGCATTGTTTATAAGTCAATTTCACTGACTTAATGAAGAATCTGTATATAGATACCTACTTTTGCTCTCCATCTTCTTTTTAGTTTAGTACTGACATGTTTTCTTTCTAATGAAACCAAGGTAACTTCCTTTAAGACATGTAACAGTCAGCTAATGCATGCAGTAATTGCAATTCCATCAGCTCAATCAGATTTGAAATAATAGTTTTAAAAATATGCAAGATGGGGCCTGGTCTTTGAAATACTGTACAGCTGGGTCTCAGGAATCACCCAGGAAATCCCAGGTGTCCAAAAGTAACACTCTAAAGCCTACAGTAGAAGTGTTTCGTATAGGCAGCTGCTTTTTCAGCTTCTATGACCAGATGCACAAGAAGTACAGAAAAACTAGCTTTGCCCCAACCTGCCTTTTAAGTTTAAAACAAATCTATTGTGTAGACACAGGAAAGAATCTCTAATCTACAAGATATTGCACATAAACATTTTATTCTGGAGTTTAGATACTGTAGGCATGAGATCATTAAAAATGCATAAGTAGTGTATACACTTGTGGGGAACTGACTCAAAATAGAGAGGTAAGAAGCAAAGTGCTTCTGCGCCTAAGAAAGAAAGGAGAGAACACAAATGCAATGAACCTTTAATAAGAAGGAAAGAAAGACACCTAATGGTCAAAAGGAAATTAACAGAATGCAGCAATCATCAGAATACAAATGTCAAAACAAATGGCAGGACTGTTTGCTGTCAGAGTCTTAAGCTGTGCCTCAGCTGTTTGCCACATACTGTATGTATTGCTTCTGCTGGTTGCCAAATGCTGTATAAGTATATAATATAAAGAGAATGTGAGCATGTGTGTGCATTTATCCATATTTTCCATACCATACTGCATTTTAGATTATAAATGAAGCATCAAAAAGCACAATTACAACAGAAAATCCAGTTCTGCTAGTCCAAAATGGAAAAATAGAACTTTGATTTCTCATTCTTGAATACATCCACTGTCTTTCAGATAATTCAAGCTGTAATATTTATAATATATCATATAATTAAAGATAGCTTTCTCTCTCCTTGCACCAAAAAATAAAAATAATTGATTTTTTTGAAAATATGAACATCCATAAGGTATGATTTATTTAGTGTTTTCAATGGAGTCAGTAACCTGTTAAAATCTAGGTCTAGCCATATGTAATCCCCCTTCACTAACTGAATCTGTCTCCTCAGAACATTTGGTAACTAAATAGGCCTTGCCATCTGTCTTGAGCTCAAGGGCCTTGACAGTTTTAAGGATAGCGAATAAGTGCAGGAGATGTGTCTAAGGAACAAGCAGTGAAGTAGGGCTGGAGTTTCAGTATTCCCAAAATTCTTGGAAAGAATTTGGAAGTGCCATATAAACTGCAGGAACCAAACCAAGAAAAAAAATTACAACCTTCAGTTAAAAAATGGAAGAAGTCAGTACCTAATGCCTGTGGAAATAGTACCTTCAAACACCTTTTCCCAGAAGACAGTGAGTTACAGCCATCTGGACACCAAGAAGCTGCATGTGCAGTCCCTCCTACATAGCCCTGTGTTCTACTAAATGCAGTTCATAACTTCCAGTGCATCTCTTAAAGGATTCCCAAGACTCATATGATAATGTAATACCTAATGCCATTTAATCTTTTGGCTAATACATTTACTCAGTATAAGAGCAAGGAAGCATATACCTCGTTATGAACTGTCTTATAGATAAATTGTAGCAGGCTTGAAAATAGCCTAGGTGCTGCCCAGAAATATTCTACTTGTGATTTGGTTTTCGTTTTCAAAAAGGACATTGACGATACATAGATTGCATTGGATGGAGCACAAAGCCAATGGGGAATGCTTAATCATCTACTTAGAACAGAACAGAATGTTTGTACAACCTAAGCAGCGACCTTATGCTCCTATTATTTATTTATGAACTTGCAACACTTATTTAATTATATATATGCCATATAACATCAACAGTTAAACTCCATGAAGTTCCTAAGATTGATTTGTTGTTCCAATACTCTGATTTCATACCAAAATAAGACCTTTAAAAGACATAAAGCTGCTGAACTGTGCTTCAGGCACATCTCTTTCGTTAATTTTGCATGAAGCAGCTAAGAACTGTTTTGTTCTCTTCTTTCTATTACTTACAAGCGCATACACAGATACAGAACTGCATGTCTTTAAAGGCTGTTCCATCCTTCAAATAAGGGCTTTTAAAGTCCTCCTCAAGCCAGTTTGACCTGCTGTGATGCTTTAACATTTAGCCCTTGATTGTAGGCCCTACTTAACATCTGCCGTAGAAGTCTTCCCCCAATATTGTACGTGATTTGCTAACTCCTTCTCTGTTCTGTCTTTAGAAATCACTCTTGTACTTCAGTGACACAGAGATGCTCCATCAGCAATTTCAATTTTCTGCTTCCATTTTCTGGCCACTCATTTTGTCATTTTCTAGTATCTGCAAGTAGAGCAATTCTTGGTAGAGAGATAAGTGATTTACAGGCATATTGCATAGTACAGGATGCAGAGAAACCTGGGATTTACTTTGATATTTCTTACAAAGTGTGATACATATCAAGAAGGAGAGTTTGAGTGGCGAGTTAGTGGAGAACAGCAGCAGTGTATGTCTTAGTCCCCTTGAAAAGACTCTATTTTAAAGAAAAATAGGTATAATTTGGTTGTTAGGCAGGAAAATCAGTGGCTATTCTTCTGAAATAAGAGCTCTCTGGGCCTCCTGCATGTGGTTGCCAGGTATTGGGCCGTCCTATATTATAGCTATCATCTATTGTATTGGTTATGAGCAAAACTGATTTTATCCATAATAATATTAAATACTGGGTATGGAGAATTTCATTGTATCATTTGTGAGGGACTGTCTATATGAAGATCATATTACACAAGAATATTCATATTCTGTATTAGCAAAACAGAGGGAAAACTAAACTGAAAATATTCTTCACTGTCCTTCCTCAAAACGTTTCATTGTGTACAGTCATAGTAAAGGTAGGACAAACTTCATCCCAATCTGAAGGCTCTCTTATGTCATGGTATATAAAACTCTCAATTAGAATTACTTATCTAAAAATTAATGTATTTCCAAATTCAAGTGTTGACTGTATTATCTTTTTTTTATCTTTTTTTTTTTAAAACTGTTCCAACTAATTGCTGGTGATATTTATGCTGGTGAAATCCATCACTTGGTGTTACTTTCCCCCACACAGGAATTATTCATCCATCCATCAAAAGGTTTGTGTGGGTGATAATGATGCACACAATAACATTAAGCTGCAGTAGCTCACCTTCAGCAATGCTCTTTCCGTAGACTCTGACAAGCTCTGGCTTTACAAGTATTCATCACAGACACTGAACATTGTTTTCCAAAAGTGTGCAGAACATTTTCTAGGTAGGGAGTCTTTACAAGGAAACTCCACTTTGGTAGATGGAGCTACTACACAAATTAGAAGCCGCGTTGTTTCTCGGCTTTCTCCTGCCACTCTTGCTGCCTGCTCTGATAGTCTGTGCTCAGTGCTGCTGACACACCGCGTTATCAAAAACATCCCAAACACAGCCAAAGGAGCAGGCGGCGTGCAGAATCCATACTTCACAGAGCTCCGTCAGGGTGTGGGGTCTTCCAGTTGCGGCATTAGTGAAACCAGTATTCCTTGTGTTTAATTTTGGGAACTTTATTGTCGAAATAACATCAAGGAGTTAGATGAAAGTTTGGGGGTTCTTTTCTTGCTCTACAAGAGGTTTTCTGGGGAACGGTGGGCAAATCTCACGGCCTGTCAAAGTTTCTTTTCAGGCGCTGCTGTTTTGAAGTTAATCTCATTTGGTTTTGGAGAATTGATGCTGTCCATAGAAGTATCACGGTAGGCAATAATGTGCTGCAGAACTTAAAGGATGTAAATAAATGGCAAAGGGTGAGATGTGTTGCTTGGACTATGAAGGGGATGAGAACTAGAAAACTGTAAGAGGAATATCAAGGAATGGCTCCTGGTTTGGGGCTTTAGGGGGCTTTTTTTGCCTTTCCCCCCCCTTATTTTTAAGACTAATTAAAAATTAGTGTCTATTAAACTCGGGAACACGTAATTCACATTCTATAACTGCAACATGTATACATTAATTTAAAAAAAAATCTAGATTTTTTCAGGTAACAATGCTGGGACTGTGCTCTTTTCTTTTTTCTAGAATGTCTAAACATCTTTGTCACTCAGACAAAAGCTTACAGCAAATAATCCCTTTTATTTTTACTTAAAACTTCATCTCTCTGTAGTGCAGAGATTAATATCACAGAGCCTTCTTGCTCATTAGGAAGCACTATTTAAAACGACTGCTCTAATATACAAGGGAGAGGCCTTAGACATCCTTCGGAAAAAGTGAAGTGAGCATAAAGGATTTAAGTATTACATGCTGCCTGAATTGTCTGTTTCGGCTGGTAGAGAAATTGCCAAGGCGTTATTATGACTAAATGCAATTCATCTAAGTTAACTTAAAAGTTTATATTCTAGGGAAGAGCGAAACCTGGAAAGCATCTGCAGTGATCAAAGCTGACAGGATGATCATTTTAATTCTGAAAACTGAAGCAGCTAGAGCAAGCACTGCAGGTGAACAAAAATACTGCAGGTGAACAAAAATGCTGCAGCTTCTTCAAAGGATGATAAGTTTTAACTAGAGCAATTATTTGGTATGCCATTTAATGCATGAAGTAAAATACTTTTTCTTGCTTAACACCTTAATTGAGAAGGCTGAAGTTTAAAATTACCTTTGGAGGAATTCATTAAGAAGATAAAATGGCATTTAATGCAAAACCACTTCTTGAATCACTGCTTTGAGGACGGTGAGCAAAATCCATGGGAGTGATTACACAATATATTGTAGGACTGACACATAGTTACAAAGTCTTAATGCAAACAAATGTATTTGAATTGATTTTGCGGGCTGTTGTTCTGTTTCAGTAGGTGAATCGGAGAAGTACCAAAGAACCTGCTGTTAACAGGCTTCAAGGTCAAGTTGTAAAATCAAGAAATGGGGTGTCCAGCAGCAGAGCGTGCAGACTTTGAGATTCAGTGGGAAAGGAGAGATGGCATTGTAAGGTTGTTTCCCGCCTCAAAAAGCCCTCTCTAAATGCAGATGCTGTAAAAACAGCATCAGCTGGTGCTGTAAGGCCAGCTCAGCGGAGGTACTTGGGTCCAGCCCTGCCAGTGTTTCAGCTTTTAAATTGCACTTCACATATTCAAGGTGTCTCACCAGCGCTTGACTCTTTGATCCTCATACAACCCATTGGCTGTTGGTGCTTCTTTGATACAGAACACTGAAATAGAGGAAAAAATTTAGATCCCAGTTTTTCATAATGCCCACCTCCAGTTTCCTTAGATACCAGACCCTGTCACAGATTAGGCATCAAAATCAAGATGTGAAAATAGATACTTCTGAAAATACCTGGTCATGTGCATTCCCTGAAGACAGGATACATGAGAAATGTGGATCCATGGATTTCTCTCTCAAGTCATTGTGGACTGCGAGAGTCAGTGCCTGTTTTGTGCTCATCTGTCCCCCTTTGCCTTTTTCTTGGTGTTTTTCTCATCTCGCTGAAGTGTTAATCTTCAGCACTGACCTAGAGAGGACTTCAGAGAAGAATTTGCATGTTGCAATAGCAAGGGATTTTGTGTAAAGATGCCCCCCTCTCACAATTTCTTCAAAAGCTACTTGTCATCTTATTTAAGCGTCTGCTGATGAAAACTGACAATCTGGTTCTCTTAATCATTTAATGTCACATCAAATATCTGTAATTAATGGAGAAGAAACCCTTACAAATGACGCATGTTTGAGGCTTTTTTTTCACCTCATGTGACTTAGAACCTAATTTGTTACAGTATATGCTGTGTTTTCTGGTAGACTGGTCTCTTCCTCACTTTAAGGATGATAAGTACAATAATAATGTACGTTTATAGTGCAATTAAATCTCTTTCTTATTCCATTTTTTGCCCTGCCTCTTATTTTCCCCCTCTTTTTGCATATTGAAAATCTGTTCATAATTCACATTATGTCTTTCTGTATACTTAGTATGGATTTTTCACTTTAATGTCTCAAAATCAATCAAAAATCCATGCAACTTTAAAGAACACTCATGAATTTTAATGAAATAACTACCAATATTTTGAGTGTCTGAGGTGACATAGTATCATTTGCTTTCATATAGAGTTAATATTGCAAAATGCGATGTTAAGTATCAGATGCACTATCTGAAAAAAAAAAAAGAAAAAAACAGTCTCAGTATGTGTTTCTTAACATATCTTAACCTTTCTAAGAAAGTATCAGTTTATTTATCAGTATCAGTTTATTTTAGAGTACCCAGACACCTTAATAAGTCGGGCCTCCATTGTACAAACTACTGTAAAAACATACAGACTTTACAAATGCCTCTATTGCAAAGACCTTACATTTTATAAAATAAAAGTAATAAATCAGCCTACAAGCAACATATTTACATTTTAAAAAATTACAACATTTTGCATAAGTTAACAGCATGCTGAATTCAAGACCAAACAGTAATAGGCGATGCATAAGCGTAACTTGCTCCCACCATTAGCTTACTTCACAAAGTTTTCTGTTAGCTGTAGAAATCACTACCATATTTCTTTGAGAGATTTTATGTGATTTTTCTTTATGCATCTATCATTTCCACAAACTACTCTGTGACTTTTTTTTTTTTTGTTACATAAAATATCAAATCTTACTTGGTCTTCTTAGTTGACCTTTATTTCTAATTTATTTTCCTTACCGTAGTAAAGTTCATGAGAAAATTGTTTTTGACACTGTGGTAGATAAACTTTGTCTCCTGTCTTTTCCAAATGGTAATGACTGCATGAAGTTTTAGTGTTAAAAGAAAATAATATTGTGGAACAGAAGTTCGTTTTATTTTGGAGATTTATTCCAAACTGAACTTTCTTAGGAGGGCTTTTAGTTTCTCGGATATATGTAACATCCTTAGGATACTAGTACCTAGTGAAGTATTTGGAGGTTAGGAGAAAATAACCTGTCTGACTGGAATTTAGAAATGATCTAATTTAGGCTGAATGGCAGCTTCCTCTTATTACTCTTTTCAAAAAAGTGTTACTTGGTGAGGAAAAAATCTATGCAAAGGAAGTGTGGAGTCCTCACCAAACATAAATCATCGTATTACATCAATATTCAGTTTTAGAGATAATAATTTAGCTAATAATATTTTTTTTAAATATTAGAGCTATAATTTGAGTACAAATTTACCTGAGAAAATGCATGTTGATGTCTCATCTGATATTTTCAGCTCACATTTTTGCTGTTATTAATAACAAGCCACAAATTCTGATTTCTATAGGAAATAAGTAATGTATAGCACTAAGAACTCCCGGGCTGAAAAGGCTATCTGTGAAGTTTCAGTATTTCCTCAGCCTCAGATGTGTATAATATCCTGCCAATCCTGCAGAGGGTACTTGAGATTTAAATGAGTCATGTGGATGATTTGACAAGGCAAAGCCACGTGTGTCTTCAGAAGTGTGTTATTTCCTTTTGTTCTGATATGGTATCTACTCATTTATCAAATGCAAGAGCAAGCTCTTTTTACTGTTCATAGACTTGGAAATATCTTTTCTATGTTCCATAAATAGTAGCAATGGATCTATTTAGCATAGAAAAAAGTGGGAGTGTAATTAAGAGTATGTGATAGCATTAAAGGAGAAAAAATCTAGGCTGAGCATTAGGAGAATCTTTCTAACGTCAAAATTCAGTAGACAGGTAGTAATCTAGTGTACAAAGTGGCTGAAATGCCTTTCTCTTTTCTCTTTTTCTGTCTGAGAAAAGAGGAGATACATGGTAAGGAGAAACCTGAGTCAGAGCAGAAGTTTGCTCAGGATAGGAGACATCCAACTGAATGTTTAAGAGTTAGGTGTGTTGTCTGAGAGCATCACCTGGTCTTGCTTTGTGATCAAGGAATGGTGAGAGCTCAGAAAGCAATTCTGTGTCTCAGCTAGCTGTCTTAGAAAGGGATAAATCACGCACCGGAGGAGCTGCAGGCTCTCAGTAGGCTCTCACAGTAACCACCCTGACACACCTGTCTTCTTTTTTATTTTTCCTGAGTTTGAAAAGTAGAAGGAGATTAACAGAAATACCTGTATTACCTGCAGAAGTAAATATGCAACAATGTTGCTGAAAAAAACTTTTTTAGCACTTGCATGATTTCAAAGTGTCAAGCCGCTTAGATGCATTTTGGGTTTTGTGGTTGGGCAGGGACAGTTTTTTGAGATGTTTGATTAAGAAACTGTCCTGAGCAGTCTGCCCTACTCACACTGCGTAAGCTGCTGAGCTTTTTATTAAGCATTTTACAGCCCAGAATCAATTTTGGTTTGCCTGAAAGCATCAGGCTGTTAACTGTGATGGTTTCAGGATGTGCTCCATATGTGGTTTGCCCATCCGTGCAATGTCGGTGGTAATCCGTTGGAGAGAAATAGAGCAAACAGCTGAGGATGGTAACTGTTCCCTGCCATCCAAGTTTAATTCACCTGCATTGGTGAGACAATGTATAAAGGCTTTTAAATTAATTACACCCTTTTGCGACACCTACCCCAGTATGCATATTTGAACACCGATACAAAGGCGAAGACTGCGAGTTTGTGAACTTTGCTTTTGTAATCATACACATAGACGGAAAGTCACAGATGGAAGTCTTCGGGCATTGATCTGTCTTTGGGCACACAATGCATAGAGTCATATGCTGGTCATGCTAGGAAGACTTTCAACTTTTGACCTACAGCTGAGGCCATCAGTAAAATGCATATCTCTCTTATTCCAGGCAAGTAGCACTGTAAGTTTAATACAGATATGAAAATGTCCTGTGCTATAGAATATGTATATAAGGTTGGAGAATGAGAAAAGGAGAGAATGAGAAAGGGAAGTCTCTTGATTTTTCTGCCCTCTAATCTGGCAATACAAATTAATTTCACTTCTGCAGAACCTGTATTTTCAAACATCTTGACTGATTTTCCGTTTGCTTTGGACTGTGTGTCTTCCTTACAAGTAACTAATGCACAGAAGTTCAAGGTGACTTTGATTCAGTTGATTCAGTTTGAGTCTTCTGAACAAAGAGGAAAAATCTAACTGTCACTACACCCTGTGGAGAGAAGCATCTCAGACCAATTTCTGCATTTTTAGGACATTTAAGATGAAAGAGACATATCATTGCTTCGTAGAAATAATGAAGCTACCCATCTAAAGTCGATTTTCACCTTCCTGTGTCTTGCTATTTATTCTTCTGTGTGAGAAACAGTTGATTTAAAATAATTGTGTAAGCTAAGAACTTCTGATTATGGTTTGCAGTTTTTTGTTGCTATTGCTGCAGCTTTTGATGCTTGCATACTTTTTTAAAATGCACTGCAGTCTTTTGGCTTTGGTGTGTTTCTGTGGACATTGGTGTGTCTTTCCTGTGTACACACAACAGTCATAGGCAGTTCAAGCTAAAAAAGGCATTTGGCTGTGCCCAGACTCCTGACCCACAGTCAAGGTGGGTTTCATAAACACAAACATTTGTAATCCTCTCTGCAAATCCATTCTGACTTATAGCTTTGAAACCCAAAATATATGTTTCTCTTCCCTTTCCTGAAAAGTTTCTTGCTTTCCTTACGCACTTTCTGTTGTTGTTCTCGCAGTTGGGCTTAATCCTTTCACAACAAGCTAGAGCTCAAATAGTTAATCTTTATGTAACACTGCTCGAATCCTGCCCCAGCTATACCTGTGGCTGTTCCACTCCTAAAAGAATTTGCCTATTTGGCACATGGTGTTGTCAATGGAGCAGGAAGGGGATTGCTGGCTGGGTGAGAGCTTGATTCAGAAAGATATGTTTTTTTGAGGATTCAGTCACTTCTTGTTGCAGGGGGCCTTCTTGAAGGCTCTTGGTAAGAAGAGAGGATGTCTGTACTTGAGAAGTAAGTCTTCATACTCCATGTGAGATATGAATAATTTTTGCAAAAAATGCGTGACTTCTGTTTGAATCATACATATTGGCAAGAATGAGAGATATACTAGGTGAATGATGCAGCTTATTTTCCCAATGAACAGATTGCATCTGCATCTTTTAATAACAAATTTTGCCCTCCACCTCCCTGGTAAAACAATTGAGGTTCTGTGCAAAGCTTTTCAATTTGTGACTATTCATTGTTTTGAGATAAAATCTTTTTTGGTACTGCAGTATTCACTCTTTTTGCAAATACGGAGGAAAGCAGAATGAAAGGAGCATGTTGCAAAGCACCTTCCTTAAAATAATTGATTCCTGAGTGGCAGCACAGATTAGAGCAGAAGTTGTTTGTCCACTTGTCATTTCCTTTCGTAGACTTCAAGCCTCTAGAAGTCATTTGCATCTTACAAAAGAACAGAATAGCAACTATAAACCCAAAATTCAAAAGTTCATAAACTTGCATTTGAAATAGAAATCAGCAGGATCTGTGAACACTCTTTTCCAGCCTGTGTGTGTGTGTGGAGTGGATTTTTTATTTTAGATTTGCCTGGTTTACTGGACAGATTTCACAGGATTGTGGGACTGGATAAGTGGATGGATCTCTGTAAAACTGATAAACCATCAGGAAGGTAGGTGTACTTATTTGTATGTCACTTTAAGTCCCCAGCTGTGATGCACTGATGGGAAAATGAAAAAAAAAAAAAACAGTAAGATAAGGTCATTTGAAATGAGAGGTCGGGGTCTGACTGGTAACTGACGGTAGAAAAGTATTATCAGGGATCATTGTGAAATAAAACAAAGTACCTCTAGCTGCTGGGATTTTTCTGTATTGATTATCATTATGAATATAGGATTTTAAAGGATTTTGGGGGGTTATCGAGTCAAGTCTTTTTCTATTGCAAATAATCACATCTCACATACTTCTATTTTAAATGTATCACGCACTGTTTCAGGAATAATTTTGATAATGTAAGCAAAGGTGTAGAGTACTGAACTTCCCCAACTCTGTTCATGAGTTACTCATAGCTTCTACATTTATTGAATGTTTCTGAAAGAAAATAAAAATATGGGAAATATTGTAAAGCAATTTAATTTTAAAGCCCCTCACTGTGGTTATACTGTCAGTGAGTGATTTATTTTATGGTTGTTTTTCACTGGAGGTCACTGTTGTAATGATATTGTAGACCTGGTTAATTGTTTTAGCATACCTCTCAGTTTTAATGAATAGGAACAAGAAGGAATGTGTGCATTATTCTTCCTAGTGAAATCAGGTCAGAATGTGTCCAACAATAGCCCTCTCTCTAAGCTGGGTCAGTTTTCTGTGAAAAACAGAATTTCTCAGGAAAAAATAATTACCTGAGTATATTTTCCTTGGTTTGTTTTTTGTTTTTTTGTTGTTGGTTGTTGTTGGTTGTTGGTTTCTTTTACGTCAAGTTTAATTTGAAATGGAAATTTAATGAAAAATATACTTTAAGTAGGGATTTCAAATATTGGTTTCTTGGATCCTGTGGCTCTGACTTTCTTAGCTCCTATGTCAACTGACTTATCTTGATTTCTTAAAGATTCAAATAGACGATGAAAAATGCTTTAAATCCTGTCCCAAAGTAACTTCGCAAAAGCACGCCCAAAGCCTAGTGACCTTCAAAGGTGGACCTGCATAGCTTTAGTTACAGTCAGATGAGATGTTTTGTTGTCGTGATGCACATGGCGTTGTTTCAGCCACTTGAGCTTCATTTGAGAACTGTGGATCTATGTTGGGTTTTTATTGTATTTAAGATGAAAAGAATTTCTATTTAGGAAGACAGGATATGAGGCTCAGAGGGAAGTCCTGACTCATACAGTTCTTTTCTATTGCCAACAATTATGCTAATTTAAAAAAAAAAAAAAAAAACACAAGATTTGAGTGATGGACAAGAATGGTCATAGGAAAAAGGTGGGTTATTTTGTTTTGTTTTCCTTTGTTTTGTTTTGGCTTCTTCCAGGAAGGCATGTCTACTTCATCTTTTGTCTAGATTTGATTAGCTTTCTAAATCTCTGTAGAACAGAAAAGTTTTCCAGTAAACATGAACCGCCATCCTTGCTAATGCCTATTAATCTGGCTCTTCAGATGTTAGCAGTTCTGTGAGAAAAAACAAAGCTAGCGTTATTAAATTAGTAGAAAACAGTGATGTTCTAAAAGCTGTATCATTTCATATATTTAACCAAGACTCTGTGGTGTTTGCCTGGTCTTCTGTATTCAGGTCCAGTCTACTGCAAATGATCACTATGTGTCTCAGTCCATAGATACAGACTAAGGAAATGATCTCTGTTGTTTGCTGCTACGGAAATAACAAGTTTCTGCCATTTCATCATTTTAGTAAAGTTCCTGCACTTCAGTCTTGTGCCTGTTGCAGAGTGTTCATTTAACTGTATGATTTAAAATGGAGAGCATTTGGCTAATTAGCAGGCAGCTGTTCACTTAAGTAAATGACTCATAGAGTGATATTTATGGTGCATAACTATTTTTCAAGCCTGGAGAAACGTGAAAAAAAAAAAAAGAAACAAAAGCAGATGTTTATGCTTCTACATCCATGAAAAATGCTGTGAAAAGTGACTGCTGCTTTCATTTCATGACATTTTTCTCAAAACTTAGTGATAAACTGGTAACTCCAGCTTTTAACTAATATCTTTCAAAATTAATGAGATAGCACTGTAAAAAAAAATATCCAAAATACTTTATTTCCAGTATTTGTGTGAGCTGAATATTCAAAATGAATGATCAGACATCACATGAAGAGGCCTCAAGTTCATAATATGCATAGGCTCAATTAACACTTACAGTACAGGAATTTGCAATTTGGCTAAAGCCTATTTGCCTTTTTTTCCTGTTATATTACAAAACAATTATGTATGTATAAAATAGTTCAACTGCAAATCAGAAAATATCTATCCCCATGATCATACGGATTCCATTTTAAAACATCATTACTACCACAAAATTCCTACAGTGTTTCCTTTGGTCTGCTTTGGGAGTTGACAGTATTATAGACTTCAGCATTTGGAATTGAATGGTTAAGGCATTCCTCGTGAAGACTCCCTTGTGCCCATGCTTCTACTCATGAGCTGGTTTATGTCAGAACTGAAGACATCATCTTGGTGTTTTGGGAATGAGTTGGGTTTTTCTCCCCTCTTCCCTCCCCTTTAATTTGCCTGGCATTCGTCCTCTATGTCTCTTAGGCTGTTGAGTACTCTTCCACTGTTCCTCTTGTCTCTCCTCTGCCTGCTTTTGTGCATGCTCTTCTTGGTGCTCAGGTCACTCAGCCATAGCTCAGGTCCAGTGTAAAATCTGTTCTGAACAAAGAGAAAATACAAAAGAGAACACTTTTTGTGTTGTCCCCCACTCTCTTTCTCTTTTAAAACTGGGTAGTGCCAGCTGCTAATTTAAGATTTTTGAGACCGTTCTGAGTATGAAGTTCTGTATCATGGCTGGGTGGACTAAGCAGGTGGATCGTTTCTTTTCTTTCTTCCCTGGTTGTACTCCTGCACCCTGCTTTCAAATTCTTCTGAGACGATTTTATAAAAGCTGTTGCTTAAAATACACAGGGTTTGGTTATTTTGAAAGGAATTAGTATTCTCATATAAATGAGGGAAATCTGCCTTTCTAAAAGTGGCATATATACATTCTACCACAATCTTTGTTTTTAGGGTTTTTTGTTGTTTCACTGGGACAAAGGGAAATTTCCTTTATGTAACCGGAATGCAGTTTAAAATCTTAGAAATACTTTTTAAGAAGGAGAATAGAATCACTGTAGGATAGGTAGTCTCTTAAATAATGATCACATCTTTAAAGAGGAAGCTGAGGTGGATCAGTGTTTTGTGACTATGGATTAACGGACTGCAGGATTCATCTGTAGTTTATTTTATTCAACAAGAATGATGATCTCTTGAGGTCCCTTCTAACTCTGAAAATTCTGTGATTCTGTGAAAATTATTTTAAGCTAGATTTGCTTCTTATTCGATAGTCAGTAGTAACCACCAAGGAATGGTAACCAGTCTGTCTGAGCCTATATAAATTGGAAGTGGTTTACCATTTTTTGTCATTGTACTCTCTGTGACTAATCTGGAAAAATATATTTCAGTACAGTTTGGAAACAGGAGTTGTACCAAGACAGAATGGAAAAGCCTGTAAAGCCTAGATTTATGCAACAGAATTGGAGGTTTGTTACTCTTTTATCACCCGTTTTATTATCTATTTTATAAATTCACAATCATAGCTCACCGTGTTATATTTAATTACCTTGGCATATAAAATGACTATCCTAATTTCCTAAATAAAAAGGAAAAATACAGCAAAAAATTGGAGAAGCACATGTTGTTGTCAAGATAAAACCTTGAGCTAAACTCCCAGTCTTCAGAAGCAGAACGACCTCCCCAGCTTGAGAGTATTTTAAGATTTCACTTTTCAGCACTCTTCACCTCTAAACAGCTTTGGAACAATTCCCTTAGTGAGACTTTACAGCTGTTGTAATGGTTATTCTGTGATATATTTGAAATATAAAACGTGTCCTATATAAAGCAAGATTTCAGCAACCTTAAAAAAGACAGTAAAAAAGATCAGATTAAAACCATGGAAGCCTCTTGTAAAATGCCAGATTGAATGTGTTTAGTATATAGTTGCTTTCTTATTCCTCTGAATGCTAATTGACTTGGAAGATTGCCACAAATTAAGCAGTAGTTGAACTGAAAAATACAAAATATATTCTATTAGAAATACGGTTAGGTGAGTTACCATGGCCAACCATATTTTTTTATCCTTAGCAGATAGAAGAATGTTCTGCTAGATGGCTAGTCTGTAATGCTGTCCAGAACGACAGCGTATTCAAAACTTGCATGAAAAATGTATCTAGACAGTCATGATTTAAATGGAGGCTAGAAAAGACTTCATGGTAGTACAGGAATTGTAGCGTAACAAACCATCTCCACAGAGTAATGGTAGTATATGCTCATGTAAAGCTCTATATATGCATATTAGGTGAGTAGTTAACAGCTCATCCCAATTTATGTTATTTTTCTGATATTTAATGTTTTAAGTGTTGTGACTCAGTCCCTCACTGTCTTTGTAGTAGTGACTAGTCTGTAACAGGAGTAACAGCAAAGTCCTGTTGTACTCACCAGTGAATTCTGCTGACATTGTTTCTGTATATTTGTTAATAGAAAAATATTAAATCTCTAAGATTTAATAGGGAATACTGACTACATGTCCATTGGAACACAAAGGTATAATCTTTGCTTAACAATTTCTATTAAAGGGTATGTGTTCATCTTTTTGTTAGAGGGATAAATGAAAAAACTTTCAGAAAGGAAGGAATATTTTTTTTCAATCTTATTTGAAATGTACTGCCATTATGCAGTCCAGGCATGCGTTCAGTGAGATGGCAGCATGTAGAGTGTTTGGGAACAGCTTTCTCAGATAAACTTGCATTATTAATGAAACTAGATTGAGTTTTGGAAGGAGTGCACTTTCGGCTGTTGACACCTGTTGCTCCATCAGTATATATCTAATAATATTAAGGTAGGAGTTCATTTAGCACCAAAAAAAATTGATTTATAGAGGACAAAAAATTAATCCAGTATTTGGCTTTTTGGGGCATATATAATTACTCTGCAGCTGACTTCATTGCAGCTTTTTTTTTTACTAGAAAATACATTCTTGCTTATCCAAGCAAAATTAAAAGGCTCCGTACAATATATAAGGTACATTTGAGTTGGTGAATTTAAGCACACATTCCTTTGAAATAAATCACTACCATTTGTCAAAGTGGATTTGGATCCAAGCAGCTCGTGTGCAAAACACGATATACAAGAGTAGAAAACTGCAAATATAGTAGGTTGGAAGAGGAAAAAAAGAATGAGAATTAAATTGTTCATGTATTGAAGAGGCTAACCAAAAACACCTACTCAGCAAGTAAACTTAGAATTTTTTGAAAGAAAATTATTTAAGCATATTGACATCCAAACACAAACAAAAGGCATAGATTCTGATGTTTTACACATACAGAGATGAGAATGAGATGGAGGAGAAGAAGAGAGTCCTAGTATTCAGAATTCAAATATATCTGAGGTAAATAAGTAGCACCTAAAACCTGAAGAGGATCCAAAGTAAAAAGGGAACCATAACCAGACTGAATACACAGAGATCATGTGAGAAGCCTACTAGTTTGCTTTCTTGTTTTTCGGGCTTCAGTATTCCTTACGAAAAGTAAACAAAAGCTGAATCCTAAATCTATTTTTTAAGTCTGCAATTTCATAACTGTCACCCTTTGTAGAAAAAATCCATGAATTTCCCAGTTTCCAGTGAAATTGCTTAATTGCAAGCAGCACAGTGAAAGCTGAGTGGCTTCCTGTCAGATCAAACACAATATCCTTGCTTTCAAGAAAAATGGTCTTCCACCACTAGATTAGAGGAGTAGCTCTTCTAGGTGCAGTGACACTGAGGGGTTTATTTATTTATTGGTAGGCTAAGATTAGTTAAATATTAATCCCTTGAGTAGTTGGTACACTAGGTTTGCTAAATATACCATTGCTGGTACAAGGCAGGCGGAAGGCAATCATTTTACGTATCTGCTGTCCAACATAATAAAGGATCAACAACAATATACAAACCACAGGGCTTTATTTCAGTGCACAGATATCCTTGCATGTGATTCCCAATATAATGAACTGAAAGTTTTTCTTAATGCATATGCATCCAATCTACATCAGGCCACCTCGAAACGGCAAGAAGGCTGCTTACAGGCAGGTACCACTCAGAACCAAATTCTAAGCAGAGCTGTAACACCTCCAGGCAATCTGTGGAGGAGACCTTACAAGTTTCTGCTCATAGATGGCAGGATTTCTCATAGGAAAAGAGAGTTTTCTAAAAAACCAACTTGAACGGTGCTAATTACCAACAGGAATTGCTCCTGTTATATAGACCGTTAGTGCTACCCTTAGCTAGAGAACACATACACAGGTTTAAGGGTTTGGCAACGGAGAGGCTTTGCTCCTGTGGTTATTTGCAATGGAAAGCAGGTGCAGTTCTGCTTCACTGAGAGACTCTGGAGAGCCACCAGCTAAACATTGCAGAGAAACTGCTCTACTGCCAGAAACCAGTGGGGCTGGGGCTGCTACTCAGTGTTCCCTTGCAGTACCTCTGCCACATGTGGCTACTTGGAAAGTCTGCGATAACCTGAAATGGCTCTTCCCCGGGGAAAGCTTCAGGAGAAGTGGCAATATTGCCTCTTACTGTCTGCTTGGAGAAATTGAGGTAAACGCATGATAGAAAGAGTTTCATTTGCTTTTACCTGATGGACCTAAAAAGTAATTCTAGGGAATAAATGATTTAACACAATTTCAAGCTATTGCCCAAAGTTTCAGCAAAACTGAGTGGTTTACTTTAGCCTAAGTACATGAGTGATAGTTTTACTTGGTAAATCTCCATAAACATGGTTTTGGTGAATTGTTTAAGTGGTGCAGGGGTACACGTGTCTCATCCCCACGGCTCGAATGGTGAGTGAGTGGATTATTTTTACCTCTTTGACTCTGCTCCACATTCTTCAAATGGAAAATTGGCTTCTGTTGTTTTCCATACCACCCTTCTTTACATGTGTGATAGGAAGAGCAGGTGAGTTCTGTGAAACTTAACTGTAGGTGTTCATTGTGTGCTTCTGCAGGTCTTTTCCAACCTAAATGATTCTATGATTCTATGAATAAACCTGTTTTCCTCCTTTTAAAATAAATAGTCACAGTTGTGCAATCTCTTGCTGAATAAGCCTCAGTTTCATCTAGTTTTAAATAATTTGTCTTTTCTTCCCTTTGTACGTGTACAGTAACTGAAGTCTCAGCCTGAGAAAATAAATTATTTTGGAGACTGTCAGCAGTAGGCAATACCTCTCCCAGTCATGCATACAAGACTGTAGAGGAGAATTGTTTCAACAAGCTTTAGACCTTATGAAGTGAGTAATTCCTTTTTGTTCAAGAGCAAACTGTGGGAAGCGAGGACTAAGAGAGTCTTGAACCCCAGGCTTTGGGGAGGGTGAGAAATGAGTTGCTGACCTTTCTGCTGAATAAGCTGCATTCACACTGGGCCAGGATCTATCAGCCTAAAAGTTCACTAGTATTTTCAGCTAAATAGGGACCTTAGAACATGGCTACACTTGGATTCTCTGTCACATTCTGTGAATATATGTTATTATATGTTTAACAATTGTACTGCTTTGCGAAAAAAAAAAAAAATAGACTTTGTGTGGAGGTAGTATAAGCCTATGTATAAGTATTTGCGTGTCACAGTCATTCAAAGGTTGTATACAGGAAAGTGTTTCTTTTGATGGCTAAACTGCCAGTTCATTATAAAAACAATAAATTGATGCATTTAGGACATCGTGCTACAGGCCAAGGGGCTATTTTGTCATGGGCATTCAAGTCCTCCAGAATTTTGTGACTGCAATCTGTTTTAATGATTCCAAATTTATAGTTGTAGGCTTAAGCTGAGATCCTCAAAGTTTTTATGTCTGCTAAATCTCTATTTTAGAAATTGAATTCCCTTAGGAGAAAAAAAAAAAAACAACCCACATTTAAAACCCCATTTATTCCAGTGCAAGGTAAGTGCCTAATTATGTTTGTCATTTGGAAGCATCCTTCCAAGACACAGCAGGGAAGTCAAGAGCTGCACTAGTCCCTGCACCTTCACCAAAGAAAAGCCATTCCCAGAAGGTTTGGTTACCACAGACAGGAGATTATTTTTTAGATATTTATTCCATGCTGGCTGGGACTCTACATGGATAACATCTGATGTGATTAGAATGTGTTTTGTGTGTGTACAGCATCTATATATACATATATGCACATTTTGCCCATTTGGCGATACTTGGAAGCGTTTCTGAAGGTACCAAGTCCTGTGCATGTGTAACAAAGCACATTGCTTTTACTCCTTAAGCACCATCGGCTTGTATAGCACATAGCATAACCTTATTCTTGTGTAGCATGTTATCTGACAGAAATGAGAACAAATCCCATTCGAGTTTGCTTTTGGGCCAAATGAACCTGTTGGTAATTTTCCTAATTGAATTTTGAAATGCTGTCTTTTAGCCTCCAAAAGAGGGATATTCAATCAGCTGATACAATATATTTCAAAATCAATCAGAAAACTCATCACAGAATTTAACTGTTTTTAAGCCAGAACTTTTAAAACAGAGATGTCCTAAATATTGTTTTTTCATTCAGTACCATTGTTAGAACAAACTTACAAATTAACTTAGGACGCAGTTAACTCCATATGGCATGGAGAGAATCCCTAATTTGTTGAGAATTTAGATATTTATAGGAAAACAATTTGTGCACTTATTCAACCATCATATTTCATTTTAACTTTAATAAGGTAGTTTTATCACTGTACTCATCATATGTGAGATACTAGAGACAGATACTGCAAACATTCAAATATCCCCATATTTTTCTCAGAAAATTTGAATTATTAGGCAAACTAGCAAGCAACTAACTCCATGAGAAATGTAATCTTGTCAAATTAGCAACCATTACCTCTGGGGGGAGTTGTTTTGCCAATCAGTGTCACCCAGAAGTACTGGATAAAGTAACAAACTCTCTTCAGAAGAAATCAGCAGAGAAGTAACCTTGTTTATCACTAAAATCAAAGCAGTAGTGTACCTTGTTTATTTTTATTTACACTGGCAGAAATAAAGTGGCATAGTGTCAGGTGACATCGCTGTAGGAAAAAGTCCAAGAACACATCCTTAAAGTCTACTTTAAATATGAGTTGTTTCAGCTTCTTTGGCCATGAATCCATTGTTGAATTATTCAAGTACTGCTCTGGCTGGCTATACTTTTGTCACCATATGTCAACATTTAATATATGTCAGAAAGGTTAGCAGTTGTTTCTAAAGGGAGAAATCATCTTCCCATATAGCTGGGATGCTCAGTGGTCTAGAACACTGTGGCTGGTAAATCTTTTTTAACATCCACTTGTTTTTCCACAGTAACAGTAGTATTACCTGAGAATTTCTGTTTTCCTTTTAGGAAAGGAGGTTTTTTTCTGTGTGAAAGGAGCAGAAATTTCATTTTAGTCAGAACTCTCATAGGACTGAACACTAGAAATAGCCCGAGTGCTACTGAGGGTAAAACACAGCTTAGACAACTGGAGCGAAACACAATTTATATGAATCCATAATGCAAGCAGAGTTTAAGAGGTACTACGAGGTGACTCCCCATACTTTCAACTCAGAAGAGCAAGCTGAGTGCAAATCCTCGTCAAGCACAGTATGATCACTTTAAACCCAGAAAAGTTCTTACCTATGTGAGAAAAGCAGGAAAAGAAAGCAGATAAATTCTCCCCAACACAATCTTCTTCATAAGGTTAAAACTCACACCCCTGAGGCCACAATTTGGCAAAGAATAAATTTTTGTCCTAGTCCCTGAAACATAGCTGGTAGATTGGGCAGCATGTAAGTAGTCCCACATCAGTGAAAACGCTAAAACTTGATAGAATAAAACTTAGTCTCGATGGAATAAACACAAACACTGGAGTCTGTTCTTTCTTGTGCCCTATACCCAGAAGAATCTTCTACCCCATTTTTGGTGGAAGGGGACAACCATTAGCTCGTTACAGCATGGGCACATCACAGAGAAGCCAGCAGAAGCCAGCTCTGTTACCTCAGTCTGGCCAGGACATAACTTGTCCACCTTGGTGCTGTACTCCTTGTCTCTTCAGCAAGCCAAGTTTCTTTCAATTAGCTGCAAAACAGTCCAATGCATGGATAATCATTTGGCCTTAAATGAACTCTGGCCAGTTTTGCTGCGGTTATCTTTTCTTGTGGTGCTTCTTTCTATATAGAGGTGTGTTCATTTGCACAGATCATAAGTAATCAATTTTTGCTGCTGTTAATGTCTTAGTAAACTAACTGCTGTTGAATTCAAAGTAAGCATTAGTTTCTTCAAGAGACCTTTTTCTGTAAACAGTTCTGTACGTTTCTTTAAGCCAGAGCAGTTAAGATCAAAATGGTGTCTGTTTTGATGACAGCGTCATTAGTCACTCCTCATAGGACATGCCCTCCAGCCCTTTCACCAGCTTTGTTGCCCTCCTCTGGACACATTCACATCCTTCTTAAATTGTGGGGCCCAGAACTGCACACAATGTTCAAGGTGAGGCCGCACCAACACTGAATACAGCGGGATAATCACCCCTTTTGACCGGCTGGTTAGGCTGTGTCTGATGCACCCCGGGATGCGGTTTGACCTCCCGGCTGCCAGGGCACACTGCTGCCTCATAGTGAGCCTGCTGCCGACCAGCACCCCCAGATCCCTTTCTGCAGGGCTGCTCTCCAGCCACTCCTTTCCCAATCTGTACTTCTGCCCGCTGTTACTCCATCACAGGTGCAGAATCCAGCATTTGTTCTTGTTAAATTTCATGCCATTGATAATTGTCCAATGCTCCGATCTATCCGAATCCCTCTGCAAGGCTTTGTGTCCCTCAAGAGAGTCAGCAGCACCTCCCGGTTTGGTGTTATCAGCAAACTCACTAATGGTGCATTCAACTCCTGCATTCAGATCGTTGATAATTGTGTTGAACAGAACTGGCCCTAGAATTGAGCCCTGAGGAACACTGCTGCTGACCAGTCGATGGCCAGATGCAGCCCCATTCATTACAACCCTTTGAGCCCTGCCCTTCAGCCAGTTCTCCACCCAGTGCACCGTGAACCTGCTCATCCCACAGCCAGGCAACTTGTCCAGAAGGATGCTGTGAGGGACGGTATCAAAAGCCTTACTAAAAATCCAGAAAAACTACATCCACTGCCTTCCCTTCATCCACTAGGCAGGTTACCTTATCATAGAAAGATATCAAATAAGTTAAACAGTACTTTCCCTTTTTGAACTCCTATTGATTGTACCTGATGATTGCATTGTCCTTCAAATGCCTTTCAATAGCACCTAGTATGATCTCCGTAATTTTCCCAGGAACTGAGGTTAGACTAACAGGTCTGTAGGTTCCTGCGTCTTCACTCATGGCCTTCTTATAAATTGGAATAATGTTGGCTAACTTCAAGTCAGTAGGGCCCTCCCCTGACTCCCAAGACCTTTGGTAGCTAGGGGTACTGCTGTAACATCCACTAACACCGGTATATGAAAAATTGAATACGACCCAGCAATCATAGAATCGTAGAATCATAGAATGGTTTAGGTTGGAAAGGTCCTTAAAGATCATCAAGTTCCACCCCCCTGCCATGGGGCAGGGACACCTCCAACTAGACCAGGTTGCCCAAGGTCACATCCAGCCTGCCCTCTTCCAGTTTAAAGCCATTACCCCTCGTCCTATCACTACATGCCCCAGTAAAAAGTCCTTCCCCAGCTCTCCTGTAGGCCCCCTTTAGGTACTGGAAGGCCGCAATAAGATCTCCCCGGAGCCTTCTCTTCTCCAGGCTGAACAGCCCCAACTCTCTCAGCCTCTCCTCATACGAGAGGTGCTCCAGCCCTCGGATCATCCTTGTGGCTCTCCTCTGGACACGCTCCAGCAGGTCCATGTCTTTCTTAGAAGCGTGGCCACTAGGTGATTCTGCCCCTCTACTCTGCTCTCCTGAGACCCCACCTGGAGTACAGCATCCAGTTCTGGGGTCCCCAGCACAAGAAAGATACGGACCTATTAGAGCGGGTCCAGAGGAGGGTCACAAAAATGGTCAAAGGGCTGGACCACCTCTTCTATGAAGAAAGGCTAAAAGAGTTGGGATTGTTCAGCCTGGAACAGAAAAGGCTCCAGGAAGACCTTAATGTGGCCTTTCAAGTGTTTTAAGGAGGCTTATACGACAGATTTTTTACCAAGGCCTGTAGTGACAAGGACAAGGGGTAATGGTTTTGAACTGAAAGAGGGTAGATTTAATAGGATATAAGGAAGGAATTTTTCACAGTGAGGGTAGTAAGACCCTGGAACAGGTTACCCAGAGAAGTTACTGATGCTTCATCACTGGATGTGTTCAAGGCCAGGTTGGATGGGGCTTTGGGCAACTTGATGTAGTGGAAGGTGCCCCTGCCCATGGCCGGGGGGATTGGAACTAGATGATCTTTGAAAGTCCCTTCCGACCCAAACCATTCTATGATTCTATGAGTCTGTGATCTTACAGAACTTTGAAAAAGTAGCTCTGGTGACCTGGTAAATTCAGATTGTGTGAGCATATTTTGTCCTCCTAAATTCTTCCAGTGGATATTTTTTTGTCTTGCTCAAATAAACAATACCTATTTTTGGAATTGTTATGTATTATTGTATTCAAAAACAGGGATGAAAGCCAACTATTTTGAACTTTCAAATTTATCTCTCATATTTTTGTGATTTTTTTTGACATTTCCCGTTCCTCCCTACCAGCTCACCCTTCCCTAGAACAGACCTATAAAGCTTCACTGGGGTCACCTCAGGCACCTCTTAAAGAAAGATTTGGTGGCTACTTTTGTTCCAATTCCTTATCTGCCACTTCTTAACTTTGTTAAAATTATTACTGACTGGGATTCATTTTCTTCATTTTATTCCAGAGGTGTCATTTAAAGGCACTTCATAGGTAACCATTTTTAAGTTAGTCTTACTTTTATTGAGCCTTACCTTTGTGCATGTATCTGCCACATAGGTCACAGAGGGTAAATACATAGTTTCAAGCCACAGCTAATGGTACAGTTAGCTTATAAATACATATATACATGAAATTCATGGCCCAGGATGCTGCAGGAAATATTAGAAAACTGTAACGAGGCCCAGTCTCCATTCATTCTGATGCAACCTATATTGTGTACAAAAGCACAGGAAAGACCCTAACGTCCAATTTTGCTGTTCATAATGGGCTCATCACAGCCTGGCTTTGAAAAGGACTTTAACTTTATTCCTTGTGTCTAGCCTGAAAAAGTTTGGGGAAAAAAAAATGTCATTCTCCACTGAAACTTAATTTTACAATGTTTCTAAATGTGTTTTTCCAACCAACCATATATCTTGGGGAAAACAACTAGGCTTTATGTCACATTCTGGCTTTTCACAAAACTCCAGATGATATGCTTGGAAGTTCCTGCCAAGAACGAAGATAGATTGTTTCCAAATAAAATGCATCTTTGATATAAATCTACCATTTATAAAGCAGGGATTAAATGTTTTAGCCTAAGCATCTTGACTTTCCCTGAATCCTTAACAAAAATCCCAAATATGCAAAGGATGCTTTTCTTTTTGCCTTTTGAATGCACTCAAGAGTGTTAAAAGCATTACCCAAACTCATGTGTGGTGTTTTTCTAAGTGGTCACTTGTTATGCAAAGAAATATGCATTTAGATTACAAGATGTTTATCTTCTTGCACATATTTTTGCTTAAATTATTTATGAAATCTCTTCTGCCAAGATAAGAAAATTGCACTTTTGGAATCAACACAGCATTGTTTTGTTATTCCTTAAGGTGTTTTTCATCTCTTAAGTGTTAATGGGTGTCTCTGTCCAACTCCACTCAAAAGTTTTTCAAAACCCATTTTAATCGTGCAATATATCATCAAGCTAAACACTTGATAGAGTGTCTGGCCCCTATTGCAGTTGCCAGCAAAATGTCCTTTACTTCAAGAGACAAAACAGCAGAATGAATCTGATGGGTTTTCATGTATAACTTGAGTTACATCAGCAAAACAGTGTGGATCCAAGCCGTCTCATTTCTCCTGTTACAATGACTGGAAACTTCTCAGGCTTACATGGAGCAGAATGTAAGGCCAGATTTTGATTCTTTACAGGCACCATCAGGAAAGGCTAGGTTCAAATGAAAAGGGAAACTTCCACTTGCATTTCAGTCTAAACAGGTTTGCCCTTTTCTTAGTGCAGTACGTACGGAGGTAAAGCAAGACCCCAGATTTTTCAAAGTCCCAAATTGAGATACTGTCAATTTGAGTCTTACATTCTATGAGTAAATAGTTTCTTTAGCCTCAGGGAGTACAGAATACTAACATCTGTTGGGTTTGTAACAGCAACTGACTTCTCAGGATACTTCTTCATTACCATTTTTCACTTGTCGTATCAAAGCTGCAGACCTTGCAGGGGTACAATGATTAATTGCAAAAAGTAGCAATACAGAGGAATACTGAGGGTTCATACCAGCAACGCAATGTCTTTTGCTTGAGTGAGTTACATTCCAAATTCAAGCAAAGGGCCCCTTTCTTGCAAAACTTGAAATAATACTCATCTTCTGAAGACAAGAGTTTTCCTTTGAGCACATCTGTAGTGGGAACTGGAGAGGATGCAGTAGAGAAAGCTGTAGAGTGTATAGGTGGCCTTGCCGGGATTGCAAAAGTAGCAGGGCAGATCAGGCAACTTTTACAGTTATGGCTTTATTGGAAATAGTGAAGCAGCTCATTTTGGAGCTGTTTGCTTCCTTGCAGCATGAAGACAGCTCAGCTGAAGGCTCATCCCACTTGCAGAAGGCATTGTCTCAATGGAGATCCAAACTCTTAAGTCATTGCTCACATCATTGTGACAAAAATAACATCACCCAAGGTGCTTCATTATACCAGTGCTTTAATTTCTAACACTTAATAGATTACAGTATTTTCCTTTATATAGCTTATTAAAGTACAGTAAAAGCTCATTTGAGGACTAATTCATCTGCAAACATTGAGCTAAAAGTATTAATTGTATGCTCTGGACATTGAATATGCTTTCAAGCAAATGGCTTTGTCAGTTCTGTCTCTAATTTAAAGAGATTAAGACAGTTTAGCAGCTGATTGGAAACTAGACAATGGCATCAAGATTTCCTTCTGCATAAAGTATTTCAGCATTGAAACATGCTGAAGCAGTAACATACCTTGTCCAGGAGGCGCAGACATACCAAGACTTCTGTGGTTACGGTATTCTTTTGGTGTGGTTGCTCTGGTGCTTCAAAGATCTGTTCTGTCTGTCCTCTTCATTTTTCCACATTTGAAACAATGCTATCAGTATTAGGTGAGCTTCCAAGTAGATCCTAGCGGTACAAAGGTGAGGGTTAGATCAGCCTTTTGAAGAAGTGAAAACCTTCTAAATTCTCCCAAAAAACCTCCACACCATCTTAACTCCACAATTATACTTTTTGTCTGTTTAGTGGACAACATAATCTGGTCTGTAAGTAGGCAGTTTTGCAGCCTGTGGCTTTTCAAGTCCCTGAGGAAGAGGAATATTGCAATTACATTTCTACTGCATCTTTAAGAGTAGTCTTTCTGCTTTAAAAATTGCCCTAATAGAACACTGAAAGGTAGCAAGATAGGGATTTCATACTGAAATAGCAATTTTTAATCTCTTCAACTGTGATTATTTTCCTGATTGCACATTAAAATGTATCTGATTCACTTGCACAGAGATCTAATTATGATTTAACTCTTTGATGAGGATAAGAACTTATCATACTTTTTTAGGGATACGTTTTGCACTGCAGAGTCCTCTTGCAGCAGTATTTCAGTGTGAAATTATTTGAGGGTTTGGCCAAAGTACATTTTACTAAAATGTTTGTATTTTTATTAGAAACTGTTAGTAATTTGATGCTGCCATTGAAATTATCTGGGGCGGGAGGGCGGAAGACCAACTTCCTAGTAATGTGTTTGTACTTCTTAGTTCAGTATTCAGGCACAAGATTGTATTTTCCAGTTTGTTAGAAGTAAAAGTGTAGGTATTGGATGTAAAATAGAGTGCATAAAATTGAAGGTTTATGTGTTATTACTTGTGTACTGTGTACTGTGAATTATAACTGCACCTTTATTACTAATTACATAATGAAAAATCTGTATCTGTGACACGAATTGTTGGAAACTGTCTTTAAATGAATATATTTCAATGTGCAGGTAAACTTACAAATATTTTCCATTTTCTGATAAATTCATATCCTGAATTGATGTTACCTGTTTCCAATGATGCATGCATTCAGCTGCATGTGAAAACAGTAGCAAACATCTAGAGCTCACTTAAAGTGATATGAAAGTGAATTACAAAGTTGTTATGTTACGCCAGCTATGGTACTGAGATGAAAATAAATAATATCTGTAAATTTTAGTACTTGATTAATGATAGGACAGTTTCTTGGCATTCTATAATCCATTATTTGCTGTCAGTGAGGAGACCAGATACCCAAAGTTACGTCATTTTATGTTACAAGAACAATTCTAGGGAAAATGTAAGATGCAAAACGGTCCTCAGGCACTTAAAAGGCAACTGAAGCAAAAGCAGTCCAAGCTCTAGAAAGCAAGAGCACACCTAAGCGGTAAAATCTGCAACACCACGGGTGTCTTGAGTTTCCCACTTAAAGTTTCTCATACATCCAAACCTGTGTAACTGTATGTATTTATACAGCCAGTGTCTTGGCTGGACAAACAGTGGGATCCACAAACTACGCGTCTCCTGAAGGTTCTGATTTGCTAGGTAGACTCCAAGCATGCTTGGAATATGCTGGGCTAAGCTGAAAAAGAAAATATATGCTTGGACGGAAGGTAATGATGATGTTTTGGGTGTTGATACAAGTTTTTGCCTAGTAGTCTCATTAGAGTACTCACCTAGGAGGTATGACACCTGGATTCTGGACTTCCCTCAGCCCCACTGTGTGTTGAGTAACCCAGCTGCCCAGCACTTCCCCTTCCCTCTGCTGACTTTACATGATCACTGTGCCATCAAGAATGCAAATTTTAAGGAAGGCAGCAGAAAAGAAGCAATTTGGGGGACCAGCTGGGATATTTGTTGCGAAGGGAGAATATAGATTCTGGGGTTTGCATCCTGATTTTTTTCAGTGGTTACAATGAAAGAATTGTTTTTGAATAGTTGTAAATACAGTTTAGGTTTGGTTATCTAAATGACAGTTACCTGAATAACGTTAGGTGCCAAAATAGCCCCTAATGAGAATCATAAAACTGCTGAATTAAGTGTTAAAAGTGACATGAACAAGCGTACGCTAAGAAAAATACTGGCCTAGGTGAGCACTGTCAGGAGTTAAACTGTATGTTGTGCTGCACAGAGTCAGTGGTGTTGCTTTGTGGAGAACTGTGGCTGTAGCATATTGTGGGAATATAATCAAGGCTGTGGGATAGGAATGGGAACAGATTTTGTATATATGTAGAATAAGACTTGGGAAATTGCTTCTTATTCCTGTTGTTTTCTCGTGCGCACACATCCTCATGGACCATATCAGCGTAAAGTGTCTCTGTGTGTGTGCGTGTGTGTTTGCGTGTGTGTGTGTGTGTTCCCTTGGGGATCTGACTAGTCTGCCCTAAGCCTCCCTTAGATATGTCCCTAATGTCCCTTTATGGGACAACATTTCTAAGTGAAATCTCAGACTGGGACAGAACTTCTCACAAGTGTAGAAGACTTCTCAAAAGCTTAGAAAACTTCTCAAAAGCTGTGAGATATGATGGGTGCAATCTCTGGAAGTAGACGACAGGCTGCCTGTTTGGAAACTGTCTGAAGAGGAGTTGGAAAAGATCTGCCCATGACTCTTCAGAAATTGCTCTTTCAGGGTGGTGCTCTTCTCTTTCAGCTTAGTGTTATTCTTGGTGATGAAAAAGCATCCTCTTCTCTCAGAAAGAGCTTTTTTGCTGTGAGAGAAGAGGATTTCTTACAAAATGTTCCCTTTCCACTTACAGGGTTTTTCAGCAATGTGCTGACTTGGGCTTTTTACAACAGTGCTCTGATGAAAACCAAAACAACTTTCTGGCTTATACTGCAGGAGGTGCTAAGTAACTGGAATCCTTTGTTTGTCATCCATTGCTTGACTAATGCCTACGCTGCTTATCTTTTCACTCTTGAATGCAGAGCTATGTTTAAGAAAATTAAGCTTGAAAGTAGTAAAAAAGAAAAAAGAAAATTACCCTTATTCACGAAATCCATATGTTTCAGGACCTCATTTATGGCCTTGCTAGGCTGAATATAATACAGATTTCTTTCTTTCATGCTTGGAAAGGAAATCCTTGGCTGGACTCAGGAGAATAGTTACTGCATTTTGTGACTTTATTTAAAAATGAACCAGGAAATAAAATACTTTCCTCTGTAATGGAGTAAAGTCTAATGTACTGATATTAAGTTACCATGTCTTTTACAATTCCAAATGTGCGGGGACTTTCTCCTTAAAATAACACTAGAGAAAGTGATTAGGGTTTTTGTATTGAAAGCTCTCTTTCTTTTTCCTATATTCTCTTTGAAGTAGTGTGAGTAACACTTTAAAATGTGTCAAAAGTTATTCTAACTCGGGAATGGGCGCTGACCCAGAAATCCAATGATCATTTACAAATTTAAACAGAATCGCACTTTCATTTCATGTGAAATACTAGCTTCATTCAACTTCTTAGCACAGATTTTCTTCATTTTGCTGTGCTTTTAAAGCACTTACTGCTTTTCCATTGGGAAGAGCATCATCTATTATTTATCTATAGCTTTAAGCAACTTCTTTGCGTGCTTCTTTCAAACATGAAGCAGCCGGCACTATTTCAGCAGTTTTACTTTTATGGAACACGAGACTTCATTAAAAAGTTTTCAAGTAACATCTATGTATTTGCACTGATTTTAATTTTGTTTTGCATAAGTAAAACCTCTGTGCACCATTTTAGGAAAGTACACGTGCAAATGCTTTTTGGGTTTTGATGAAATTACCTATTCCCTTCCCTATAGGAGTGAAAAAACGTGTGTGCTGTATTGTGACTTGAAACATAAGGAATTCCTTCTCTCTCATGGGCCTTTAAAATTTTAAAACACAAAGTAGTGCTGTAGTTTATCTGTAGCAGTGTGGCAGAATTGCATTTATCATTTCAGTCTGTTTGAGAGTGTTGATGCTCAGAGGAAAAAATAGATTGGTACCATTGACCTGATAGGACAAGGACTTATGCTGCTCAGAAAAGAGGTATGGTTGGCCACCAGAGAAGAATATAGGCTGCGGCTAAAGCTATGCTTGGTTAAGTCTGCTGGAAAAAAAAAAACAATTTTGGAAAAAGACAAACTGAAGTGTCAAGTACCTCAGTTAACTTGACTCGTGATATTACATTGCTCAAGTGAGGATATTTTAATATAGAAAGCCCTATCCTTCATATAACACATTATATCTGCTGTTATATCTGCTGCAACAATATGTAAAGGAAAGAGTGTTGCACTGTGTTGCCAAGATCTGAGCTTGTTCAGGTAGCAGCTGTTTCTTATTTTCAGTTCCTAGAGATCTGACTTTGCTTCATTTTGCTCCCTAAGTTTGCTACAACCTGGGATCCAAAATGGTTCATATACAGTCTCAGTCCAACAGACAGTATCTTGTCGTTTATCAATGTTTGTTACTACAAGGTTGATAAGTACAGTCTCAGAAGCACTTGCATTACTGTATGGAAGTACCAGATATATCACTTTAGATTATGATGAGTTTAGACTGGTATGTAAATTTTTTATTGCTACTTCACTTTCTGTGTCAATCCTCCAGTGTTAAGTTTATAACACAATACAGAGCCTACAGATACACATAGAGGAATAGTCACAGAATCACAGAATCTCCTCGATTGGAAAAGACCTGTAAGATCATCTAGTCCAATCATTAACCTAACACTGACAAGCCCACCACTAAACCATGTCCCTAAGCACGGTATCTACACAACTCTTAAATACCCCCAGGGATGGGGACTCCACCACTGGCCTGGGTAACACGTTCCAATGCCTGATGACCCTTCCAGTAAAGAAATTCTTCCTAATATCCAATCTAAACTTCCCTTGGCGCAACTTGACACCATTTCCTAAGATTTTTTAAGTTAGAAAATGCTATAAACATTTCAAAGTTTTTCCCCTTTCATGGTAAATATGACACCAAACTTGTGCATTTGAGATACGATTTGGGAGACTTTGTCCACACTTGTTTGGAATATATAGCGTATCTCAGACATGGCTTGGTTGCTTATGAGTAAATTTAAGTAAATTTTTCGTAGAGAGTGAAAAAGCCACCATAACCATTGTACGTTTGTAATCCTTGTATCACTCTATTGCTTCATTCACATACAGAATCACAAAAAAGTCAAGGTTGGAAGGAACCTCTGGAGATCATCTGGTCCAACCTGCTGGGTTGGACACAGAGCAAGGCTTGGATTAGGCTCTCCAAGGCCCAGTCAAGCTGTTTTGAATGTTTCCAGCAGAGATTCCACCACTTCTCTGGGCAACTTGTTCCAGTGTTAAATTGTTCACACAGTGAAGAATTTATTTTCTTGTGTTCAGATTGAATTCACCCTGAAGCAACTTGTGCCCTTTGCCCCCTGTCTTATCACTGAGCATCTTTGTGAAGAGAGTGCCTCCATCTGCTCTGTAACTAGCTTTTAGATGTTGCAAGACCATGGTTAAATCCCCCTGAGCCTTCTCTTCTCTAGGCTGAATGCAGCCAATTCCAGCAACCTTTCTTCCTATGCCAGCTTCTCCAACCCTCTGCTCATTTTGGTGGCTCTCTACTGGATTCCCTCGAATTTTCCATATCTCTCCTGAGCTGGGGAGACCAGGACTTGGTAGAGCAGAACAGGATACAGTATTTCAGGTTTGGCCTAGCAAGTGCAGGGCAGATGGGACAATCCCACATCCCTCCATCTGCTGGCTGAACTTGTGTTGATGCAGCCTAAGACACATTTGCCTGCTGGTTCATGTTCAGCTTGCAGTGCACCAGGACCCGCAGGGCCTTTTCCACAGAGCTGCTCACCCCACAGTCAGACCCCAGCCCATAGTACTGTGTGCAGTTATCCAGGATGCAGGAGTTCCTATTTATCTTTGTTAAACCTTGTACAAATCTTCTTGTCTCAACCTTCCAGCCAGTTGATGCGTGTCTGTGTGGTGGCTCTTCTTTCTGGCTTATCTATCTCTCCTTCCACGTTGATGTCACCCACAAACTTGGTGAGAGTACAGTCCCTCTTGTCAGCCTGATAATTTATAAAAATATTGAATAGCATTGGACCCAGTATCAATCCTGATGAACTCCGGTGATGACCAGCTGCCAGTTGAATTTTAAGTCATTACTCACCACCCTTGGAGTCCAGCAGGTTAGCTGGTTTTCCACCCGTCCTGTGGTCCATCTGTTTAGTTCATTTCTTACCTGCTTGTCCAGAACAACACGTGCATGAGGACATACTGGAGGATATGCTGGAGACACTGTATAAACACAGATATGTACATGCAGATATGCATGTAAAGAGGGAGAGTAAAAGTCCCTGTATAAATGTCCTGTTTTATCAATACTGTGTGATCAGTACAGTTCTTTGGCACAGGTGATAGGCTCATGGATAATATCTGTCAACAAAAATTGTCAGTCTAGTAAGAAAATTCTGAAGACATTTAAATTACAGGTTATTATTGCCGTAAAACTCCCTTAAAGACTCTTCATAAACGTATTAAGATAGTGATTTTTCTCTGTTGGTATTTAGAGCATTGTGCTTCCTTCATTTTAGGAGTCTGATGTTACAATTTCCTTTTAAAAAAGTCAAATTACAATGAGTTTAAACAGCTAAATCATGCTTCTGAAATGTGTCTATTTGTTTTATTGATGCCTTAATTAACAGCCGTGCTACTAAAAGTGTTTCTGTCTTTGTGACAGATTCTAGTGGATTCATTATATTGGACAAAAGGATCCATTGTTAAAGCACAGAGTAATGCCAAACCAAGTTCTTTTCTGCGCAGTGTCGTTCTAACTGAGCATTCCTTTTATGAAATGGCATGCAGCCCATTACATTACTTTGTATGAAGCACAAGCGGTCTACTTCTTAAAGACGTACAATAAATTAAGTCAGTCATTTTCTGATTGTGGACCTCAGATTTTGCCCAGTCAAATGCCCTGTATCTTTGCTTACCAAGACAACGAATGAAGTGCAAGACAAGGGACCAAGGTACTGTGGTATCAGAGATGCTGAGCAATAAAAATTTCTCAGCAAAGATATTGTCAAACAAGAAGATACCTACTGCTATTACCTCAAAGGAGGTAATATTTTCTCATACAGAAGCTGCTAATGAGAGCAGTTGTGTGTTCAGATTTTCTTCAATCTTTGGAGCACTGACAGGAAGAAAAAATGTAACTTCAGAACCTTGACGCTGGAGAGAACTGACTCTGTCGGCTCTTGCATGTAAGACAGAAGGAGGTCTAGCATTAACATACCACCTGCCACTCCTAATTTAATAGACTTAGTCTTTCTCAGTCTTAATAACACAAGGGAATGTAGCAACTCAAAAGGATTGGTAAGCAGTGTATATTACGGGCACATCGCCTCAAACAGAGCAGTTTTACTTTCAACTCCATTCTTTGGTTGGCTGAGATATTTAGAGTGCATAATATTAATGTAGATGCTCTAGACACTGGAAATTCACATGCTGTAGAAGCTGTAAATGAATGCTTCAAAAGAAGCTTTGAAATTAATGCTCTTCTGGTTATAACAAAAACTCACAGCTCAAGTAATTGGTCAAAGTCCACTCCCGCTTTTCAGAAATTATTTGGAAGGAGGGAAAAATTCATCATTTAATATTTTGTGGAGCTTTCATTCAAGTTTCAGTGGAGGTTATTTTCAAAATTTGTGCTTAATTTGTTGAGAGTGGGCGTTTATGAAAATAAGACAAAATACATTTTACCATGTGTCTGCTAGAAGTTCCTTAAAGATAAATGATCCCAAAGAAACACCCATTTCTAGAACCTGTTTTCCTTCTCCCAGAAGCAATCTGGTGAGGCCCTCAATGCATATAATAGATCTGATCAGAGCATACCCTGGCAAGATGTCTGGCAAGCCTGTATTCACTGTTCTCATGTTTCCACAGTGGATCTGCTGCCAGAGTAGCATAAAAAAGCTTTCAATCAGATGGGAATTGAGATTTATATGATGCATGTCCATTTATTTTAAATTAAAAGTTGCTTATTACCCACCCTGGTTCACTTCTGTTAAGCAGTGGTTTACGATCCAATTGTCCTGAGTTGTGAGAAAAATTTTCATCATTTATATGATTTCAATGGCAAGATTCCAACATGTTCCCTGTGTGTTTTCCACCTTTTTTCCCAATTCCAAATTATTTTATGTTTTATTGTTGTGACCAGCCCTTAGAATAATGGGTTTAGAATAATGATTTCCTCAGAATCAGTTAACCAAGAACTTAATACAGCTGCAACTTCTCATTTTGCTAACATAGTAAGAAACTCCATGGAAATCTTCCCGGTAAAGATCTTGTAAGAGAAAAACTTTTTTGGTTTTTGTTTGGTTTTTTTTTACACATAAAAAACCAAAAAAAAACCCATATGGGACAGGGAACTGCTGGAGAGAGTCCAGCGAAGGGCAACCAAGATGATTGAGGGATTGGAGCATCTCCCTTATGAAGAAAGGCTGAGAGAGCTGGGACTCTTTAGCCTGGAGAAAAGAAGGCTGAGGGGAGACCTTATTACAACTTACAAATATCTAAAGGGTGGGCTGAAGGAGGATGGAGCCACACTCTTCTCGGTGGTTCCCAGTGACAGGACGAAGGGCAATGGGTGCAAGTTGGAACATAGGAAGTTCCGTTCCAACACACGGAAAAACTTCTTTACAGTTCGGGTGACAGAGCACTGGAACAGGCTGCCCAGGGAGGTTGTGGAGTCCCCTTCTCTGGAGATTTTCAAACCCCGCCTGGATGCAGTCCTGAGTAATGTGCTCTAGACAATCCTGCTTTAGCAGGGGAGTTGGACTAGATGATCTCTAGACGTCCCTTCCAACTCTGAAATTCTGTGATAAATATGTGATAGGGGCGCAAACAGAAATATTTCTAATCAATTGAATGTTCCAGACCAACCACTTCCACAAGCTTTACTGGCACTCAGAAGGGTTCTGAAGCTCAACCAGGACCCATCTGCCAGACGCTGGTCTTGTCCAAAGACTGGCTACAGAAAAGTGAATCTATTCAGAGACTGTTATACTGTTATTTTTTTACTGTAGAACTTCATTGTGTGATACCAGATGTCTGCACTAGTCTTTATGCTATTTGATCTCTCTGGGTGGGTTTCTGCTTTTCTGGAGGAGTAGCAGTGCTGTAAGCATCTGCCCTCCTCTCTAAGGGCAGGTAAGATTCCCATGGAAGAGTTCCCTTTCTAAGGGAAAATTATCAGGTAGGCCCTCAACATTACTTAAATTTTCGTTCCTTGAAAGATAACCCTCTTTAGGAGAAGATTGTTTTGGTATCTAAACCGTAAAATTCGTTGGCTGTCCACTGTCCTTGTTTTATCCTCCCAGTTAAGCCACATATTTAGATAAATGTGTTTGAAGTACTTTGGCCAGATCGAAATCAGACTGAGATACCTCATCTGCTTCTGACCCGTCATCTAGAAATGTCCTCCATCAAGCCCCTGTCTTCCTAAAGTCCCAAGTAGAACCAGACTGAATTCATAACAAATCTGTTTTTCTGGTTTTGTGGACTTTCCAAAGAGAGACTGTGAATATGTAAAATTATTTTTTTCTTAAATAATTCTCTGAGTAACTCTTGCTTTTGCTATTATTTGTAGATAGCTCATGGTATACTTTTGGCTAAATGAGGATGTCAACATTTACTGTAGATTTGAATTTAAACTGAGATACAGACTTATTCTAATGAAGGACAGCAGCAGCTAAAAAAAGAAAATATGGAATCTTTTCTTAAACTATTCTGCATTTTTGCATTAAAATACACTTTTGCAACTGTAAGAGGAATGGAAATTCAAGAATTTTCTCCTGATCCATTTTAATCTAACCTGAATAAATACTATGTAGATTCAAGCCTTATTTTTCACATCATTTGCAATAAAATAATGAAGATGCACGAAAAGAATATACATAAGAAACAGCTTAGAATGACATGAAAGAAAGCCTTATTTCTAACATTCAGGGTTAGAATTGCTGCTTTAACTAAATCCCAGACTGCATGAGAGAGAGCTTTTGGAAAACAGCACCATTGACAGAAAGAGAGGAAATTTTTCTTTCTTCCATTCAGAGCTCAGATCACTTCTATACCCTTTGCAACAAAATCTTGTATTGGTTTTTTCTAGCAGCTGCCATCTGTGTTTTGGATTTTATTAAGTGAATTTGTTTCCCTGAACAAAACAAAACATCATTCAGGCTACAAAAATGAGTAGACAGGTGGTCTTCATGAAAGATATTTTTCTCATTGTGTTCTATACCACCATTTAGTCTAATTATCCTTATCATCTCACCCCTCATATTGTAATTTTTTCCCACAGAGGAAAGAAATAACAGCATTTCTTTTTGAGAACAAAGAATTATCTTGGAAATCATGCAAAAAAGCAACACTGCCCATTGGTAGCCTTGCAGAAATTCTTTGGGACCAAAATAAAGGACATAAAAGGTCATTTAAAATCTAGTAAATTTGAAAAAAAAAATTAACTAAATTATTTTCAGTTTCTGTGCCTGTCCTTGAGTTTTTCTGCCAGTTCACATTAGCTTTTTATGACTGTTTGTGTTAGAAGCCTGAATGCAAGAGGAATGCTCATTCAGTTGTGGGGAAAAAAAAATCAATGCTCTATGTGGGGCTGTGGGAACAGTGCTGTACATTAGGAAATGAGAAACAAAAATTGTATTTCTAACTGCCACAAAACAGGGGAGATTACTGTGTTGTAATATCATCTTAGTTTTTGATACTACTTTGATTTCTGCTTCGTTCCTCCCCACCCCATGTCAAGACTACCACAATAATGCGTTAAGCATTATCAGTGCCTGGCCAAATTAGAAGTGATCGGCTCCAGCAGTGTAATTCTATTAAGTATTTCCATTACTGTGCATCCCCAAAGAAAATTTTACAGCCCATTACAGCCCACTGCCTTGCATGAAATGGTGAGAACGCCGAGAGCAACCACTGAGATGGATTGTTACCACGTGTTTCATTTGGCTTTTAAAGAAAAGAGAAATAAAGCTAAGGCTAAGTTCTTAGACATGTGATATCTTTTAGTTGCCTTTAGGTAAAAATAAGCTGTGGTTTCAGGTGCTTCTGTCCCTCAAACTTTAAATAAAATACACCCATTTCAATGCATATTCCCATATGCTTATATTCTAAAAATGTGCTTTCTAGATGTAGTCATGCCTACACTGCTTTTGTGACTGTTAACAAAAGAAAGAAAATTCCATCAATTTAAATGTGTGCAAAAAGTGAAAACTTTAAGCATCTAAGCATTATTAGAATAAGCTGGAATAAATAAGTGTGTAAATGTGTTGCATATATCCAAGTCCACTCAGACGTTTTCTCCACTTGTAATTAGAACAATCTCTCAACTCAGTGCCTCAGTGGAGTGGCTAAGAAATGAGAACAGTGACATTTCTAACAGAGCACAGGGTGTTATTATGTGGGAAATGGTGAGAAACAAGCCAGGATTAAAAAGAGAACAATTGCAACGAGAGTTCAATTCCCTTTTTAGTGAATTGATCAGCTTTACAATCTATTCAGTTATATAAATGAAGGAAGAGAGCACTGCACAGCAGTTTTGGTCACAGGACGGCCGTCTTCATTGTAGGAGAGGACAGGCAGTTATTGGTGCTTTTTTTAAAAAAAACGTGGTCCTATTGCAAAGAAGGGGAGGGGCAGACTGAAATCCTTCTGCTATTAGATAATTTCAGGTTCTTGTGATATATAATTAGAAAACCTACAAGTACTATATAAACCTCCTTCTTCACAGGACATTACAGAGGTTGAATACCATAAAATTCTGCTTCCAGCATAGCCTGAATTACTCCACCATTTAGGTACAGTTGCCAGTACAACTGAATTTGAACTCATACTCAATTGAATCTGCACAATGGATCGGACAATCTGGCTGCAAGGATTCTTGTGTTAGACACTGAGAAATTGGGGAGGGGGATTTTCATCCATAGCATGAAAAATTTATTAGGTGGTGACACAGCAGGGTTTTGCCTAATTATATCATTTAGTCTTCATCTTTCAAAAAATGGCAAATACAGGAGTACCTGGATATTTGTGGGGTTGAAAGCTGTCTTCTGGGAAACGTAGGGTTAAATTAATGAACTGCATAAAGAGAGGGCAACCTAGAGAGAAACCAGGGCAAGATCTTCTGTGTGCACTTTCTATCAGTGATCAAAGTTATCCAATAAGAGAATGGACTGTATTGCCCTCTAGAAATACCTCTTGAGAACACCATGACTGAGAGCATATTGACTAAGAAAGATGAAGATCAAGCATAAGCACGCTCCTCCTTCCCTCCCCATTCTCCCTGAAATTCGTATTCTGGTAGTAACAAGTGAGAAAAATGTGAGAGAAACAGCCCTGCAGACACCAAGGTCAGTGAAGAAGGAGGGAGAGAAGGTGCTCAGGGCACTGGAGCAGAGATTCCCTTGCAGCTCGTGATGAAAGACCACGGTGATGCAGGTTGCCCTCTGCAGCCCATGGAGGACCACAGCAGGGTAAATATCCATACTGCAGCCCGTAGAGGATCCTATGCCGCAGGAGGTGCACGTGCCCTGAGGAAAGCTGCAGCCCATGTAAAGTCCACACTGGAGCAGGCTCCTGGCAGGAGCTGCAGCTCATGGAGAGAAGCCCATGCAGGAGCAAGCTTTCTGGAGCAGTCTGTTCCTGAAGAACTGTACCCTGTGGAAAGGGCCCATGCTGGAGCAGTTCTTGTAGAACTGCTGCAGTCCATGGGAAGGACCCACACAGGAGCAGGGAATAGTGTGAGGAGGAAGGAGTGGCAGAGAAAACTGTTACAAACTGACCACAACCCCAATTCCCCTTCCCCCTGAGCTGCTGGTGGGCAAGTAGAAGAGTTGGGACTGAAGGAGTCAAGTTGAGCCTTGAAGAAGGCAGGTGGGGAGAATGTGTTTTTAGTTTTGTTTTTATTTCTCACTGTCCTGCTCTGTTATTAATTGGCAATAAATTAAATTAATTTCCTCAAGCTGGGTCTGTTTTGCCCATAATTGGTAGTAACTGGTGAGTGTCCTGTCTTGTTGAGGAGGGGAGTGAGAGAACAGTTTGGTGGGCACCTGACAGTCAGCCAAGATTAACCCAATCACCTTTACTTATTGCCCTCTCCACTGTGTGGAACATAGCACACTTGTTCAGTGCCTTTCCATCACTTGTATTATAGGCATTTCATTTTATCCTTACATTGCTAACACCTAATGGACTCATTGAAATATTTACAGAGTTATCAGGGCTGACTGGCTTCCAAATACTTCCCAGAAGCTGTTACACAGTAATATGCTAATCACTTTGACTGCATCAAAATAGGTATCATGCATCTTTTCTGAAGTTCTTTCTATGGCATTTTTTAAGAAACTGGTAGCCAAATAAGTCTTTCTTCTAGTCATACAGCATAGTCAGCCCTGAGATGCATTTTTATGTGTATACATAGCCCATTTTTGAAACATTATAGCATCAGACAAGTTGTGTATGTGAGAAAGTTCTACCATGCATACAGCACATCCATATGTTCGAGGCATAATTTTTTCAGAGCTAGAATTGCATAACTTTGTGTGTTCAAAATATTTGCATTGTATCTGCAAATGTAAGCAAGTTGCGGGGCTGAGGAACTGTGGAAATGTAGTTGTTAAAACCTAAGCCTTGCCATGTTTTTTTAAAAGTCTTCAGTCTGGGCAAATACTCACAAGAATGGCTAAGAAGTGTCTGGCGAATTTTATATCCTTGTTTTAAGGTACAAAGGAGCAGGCGTACATAATTTTCAAACATCATCATATTCTTTTTAAATGAGTAAGATGATGTATCCTCCCTAGCTTTGTTTGCAGAAATAGTGCGATTCTTTTGACTGACATTTTCAAAGAGTATTAGTGGTGCAGAGTCTAGTTGGAGGTTAGTAACAAGTGGTGTCCCTCAGGGGTCAGTACTGGGCCCAGTCTTGTTCAACATATTCATCAATGATCTGGATGAAGGGATAGAGTGTACCATCAGCAAGTTTGCTGATGACACAAAACTGGGAGGAGTGGCTGACACGCCAGAAGGCTGTGCTGCCTTACAGCGTGACCTCGCCAGGCTGGAGAGTTGGGCAGAAAGAAACCTTATGAAGTTCAACAAGGGTAAGTGTAGCGTACTGCACCTGGGGAGGAATAACCCCATGCACCAGTACAGGTTGGGGGCTGACCTCCTGGAGAGCAGCTCTGTGGAGAGGGACCTGGGAGTCCTGGTGGACAACAGGATGACCATGAGCCAGCAATGTGCCCTGGCGGCCAAGAAGGCGAATGGCATCCTGGGGTGCATCAAGAAGAGTGTGGCCAGCAGGTCGAGGGAGGTCATCCTCCCCCTCTACTCTGCCCTGGTGAGACCGCATCTGGAGTACTGTGTCCAGTTCTGGGCTCCCCAGTTCAAGAAAGACAGGGAACTGCTGGAGAGGGTCCAGCAAAGGGCAACAAAGATGATTAGGGGACTGGAGCACCTTTCTTATGAGGAAAGGCTGAGGGACTTGGGTCTCTTTAGTCTAGAGAAAAGAAGATTGAGGGGGGATCTTATTAATACATACAAATACTTAATGGGAGGATGCCAGGGGGATGGGAGTAGTCTTTTTTCAGTGGCACCCAGTGATAGGACGAGGGGTAATGGGCATAAACTTGAACATAGGAAGTTCCATCTTAACATGAGAAGGAACTTCTTTACTTTGAGGGTAGTGGAGCACTGGAACAGGCTGCCCAGAGAGGTGGTGGAGTCTCCCACTCTGGAGACATTCAAAACCCGCCTGGACGCTGTCCTGTGTAACGTGCTGTAGGTGACCCTGCTCTGGCAGGAGGGTTGGACTAGATGATCTCCAGAGGTCCCTTCCAACCCTAACAATTCTGTGAATTCTGTGAATTCTGTGAATTCTGTGAATTCTGTGAATTCTGTGAATTCTGTGAATTCTGTGAATTCTGTGAATTCTGTGAATTCTGTGAATTCTGTGAATTCTGTGAATTCTGTGAATTCTGTGAATTCTGTGAATTCTGTGAATTCTGTGAATTCTGTGAATTCTGTGAATTCTGTGAATTCTGTGAATTCTGTGAATTCTGTGAATTCTGTGAATTCTGTGAATTCTGTGAATTCTGTGAATTCTGTGAATTCTGTGAATTCTGTGAATTCTGTGAATTCTGTGAATTCTGTGAATTCTGTGAATTCTGTGAATTCTGTGAATTCTGTGAATTCTGTGAATTCTGTGAATTCTGTGAATTCTGTGAATTCTGTGAATTCTGTGAATTCTGTGAATTCTGTGAATTCTGTGAATTCTGTGAATTCTGTGAATTCTGTGAATTCTGTGAATTCTGTGAATTCTGTGAATTCTGTGAATTCTGTGAATTCTGTGAATTCTGTGAATTCTGTGAATTCTGTGAATTCTGTGAATTCTGTGAATTCTGTGAATTCTGTGAATTCTGTGAATTCTGTGAATTCTGTGAATTCTGTGAATTCTGTGAATTCTGTGAATTCTGTGAATTCTGTGAATTCTGTGAATTCTGTGAATTCTGTGAATTCTGTGAATTCTGTGAATTCTGTGAATTCTGTGAATTCTGTGAATTCTGTGAATTCTGTGAATTCTGTGAATTCTGTGAATTCTGTGAATTCTGTGAATTCTGTGAATTCTGTGAATTCTGTGAATTCTGTGAATTCTGTGAATTCTGTGAATTCTGTGAATTCTGTGAATTCTGTGAATTCTGTGAATTCTGTGAATTCTGTGAATTCTGTGAATTCTGTGAATTCTGTGAATTCTGTGAATTCTGTGAATTCTGTGAATTCTGTGAATTCTGTGAATTCTGTGAACACGGAAAAACTCCCAATAGTGGAAAATGTCAGCCCATATGCATAGAGGTGTGTTAAGGTTATAAGCAACTGGAAAGGAAGTGTTATAAGGTATTTGGCAGTCTTTGTAATAAGCGGTGCCCCTAGACTCATATATAAAAAATACCATTGTGATGCCTAGAGTTTTAGTACCACCTATTTGACACGATGGCATACTCAATCAAGTCAGCTATGCTTTATACTGCATTCTTGCCAGTACTTCCAAGTGAGTTCTTTAGCTGTGTGCAAGCCAGGGCAAGTTGTACCATCGTCTAATTCCCTCAAGTTCAATGGTTCACTCAGCTCAGTGCTTGCTTGGTCAGATACTGCTGGGAATAGGGCAATGAATGGATGAATTGGAGGTGAAAAACAAACGCTCTGCTTGCAGGTGCCTTTCACAAAAATGGAGCTTAAATCTGAAAGTTTTCCTGAACTTGTCATTTTTAAATATATTTCAGAGGACTTACATTCACTTTGCATCTAAGAGCAACAAATAGTTGCTGCAGAAAAATGTTTTTTCCTCGCTGCCACATTGGTTTCACCTTTGTGAAAAATGCTACATTTAAGCCACCATATTGCAAATTTATTTTAGTGTGTAAGGACACGTTTGAGTGTAGACAAGGAGTGAAGGGAAAGTGGCAGCTCTGGCAAGATTTTGAACGCTGTGGGAACCTGCTGTGTGCTGAAGTTGATGGTGTGGAACTGGAATTTGGCTCTGTAATCTGACGATGATCCTTTTTTTCAATACCAGAAAAATGATATTAATGTATATTGTCACAATAAAGAGCTTGAGACAATGTGATAGCGCTTCAGAACAAAATTCAAAATAACGTTTTGTCAATTTATCTGGAGATTTGGATGCATTTTTATAGAAACATTTGCATATTTGGCTCATACAATATGAAATATCATGAAGTTTCCGTCTTATCACCTACCTGTATATAGCTGTGGGACCTGACAAAAATGACATGATGTGAAGCCTGAACTTGAATATGTATCTTTACCTCTGTAAATATGGGAGTGCTTCATGAATGTCACCACTGTGCAAATGAGGCGCAGATGAGAGCACATTGCCTCAAACTCTTCCCACAAGCAGTCTACAAGTAACTGAAAATTTCAGCAACCTGCTGTTATCATCTGTCACAGTTCAGTTCTCCTTCGTTTTTATTTATTCCTCAGTTGTAGCTGATACCGACCGTATCGAGATCTTTTCCTGTGGCACTGCTGGTGCTGACAGCAACCCATAGGTGGTTCTGTCGTAGCTGTGAATCCTGCCCTCATCTACTTTGATGCGTTTAAATTCTGATTTATGTGTGAGTGCTTAGGGTTTTACAAAAAGAAATTGCCCTCTTCTTGGAAAGGCAGCTGCTCGGTGACTATACTTGTAGGAGAAGTAAAAAGGGAAGCCTGAGGTATCCAAAGACCAGACATGAGTGTTGCTGATTTGAATATAAAGCCTGAAGGGCAGCACGGGCTTGCAGGAGTTGTTCTCTGGACCTCACATGAATTTGGCCAAAATGAGGTGAACTTGAAGCTGCAGCATGAGATGGTAAAACAGAGGGTTTTGCTGGCACCTTCAATTTTAATCCATGGAATTTACTAAAATGCTGAAAAAAACCCAAAACCCTCAGAAGTTTATATGCTGAGTATTTGTATTGATTTGGCCTTTTTTTTAATAAAACACTAATTTGGTTATAGGTATTATAAATATGCTTATGGAAGTCTGGCATTTTTCTGTAGGGTGAAAATGTAAGTTGGTGTGGGTGTTGCAGTAACTTACATACAAACATAGTTTTTTACAGTATTATAAGGTGATGAATAGATTTATTTTTAGCCTAATCACATAACAATGATGCAAATATTTTAGTGATATAAGTGTTCTGCAGTAAAAACGTTTTCTTGCCTCACTTGATAGAAGGATGTTCTTTTTTCATTTTCTTTTACACAGACAAAGAATTTTTTCAATGAATTCCTTCCCAAAACCACATTAAATGTAATCTCCAGAAGTGGTAAAGGGCAGAAACTATTCTTTTTTCCCTTTTAATTTTATATCTGACGTATTATATTGCAAATTCTTATTGCACATTCCAACTATTGAAATGCAATAGTAAATTACAGGCAGTGGCACATTTCACTGAACGAGTAGTCATAATCCAACAATATATACCTTTTAAGAGGTGAGGGTTTTTTCCTTGCTGCACAAGGAATGGGAATTTTAAAGCAGCTTTTCAAAATACTAGCTGCCAATTCCTATTAGCCCCCTACTAATGGGGATGTTCCCCTTTGTCAAGATTTGATTCACAGGGTGTCGTATGGAGTTCCTCATGGTTTCATGGCACCACTGCTGTTTGAAATTTGTTACGTCAAGGTTAGGAGGGGGACAGATGGGCAGCAAGGAATGCAATGAACAGTGTGTGAGAAACTGTGAATCATCATTTTTGGTCTGGGTCCTATCTGTAAATACCTAGGAGTCCCTTTGATACCTCTTAAGCCAGTGAAGGAATACGGTATTCTATAGATAATTCTGGATTCAGGAAAGAAATTAGTTGAGCAATAAGTCCTTCTGAAAAAAAAACAAATCTACCATAGACATAGAGTAACATACTTTTTAATGAATAATGAATAGCAATAAGACAATGCTGAGCTCATCGTTCATATCATTCTTTTTACACAGAGATTGTAGTGGTCTTAAATAAAGGATGAAATTGCAAGTTTCACCTTTATTCTGGTCACTGACAACTGTCCAGGGGAAAAAAGACTATTTCCATTTCAGAATGTAAAATTCTCTGAAGGATTATTCAATACTTAGAAGACCAGTACTTCCAAATCATTTGGATAAACGAATATTCATGAAGAGGGTGAGTAAGAACACATGTGAATGTGTTTGCGTTGTCATGAATATGGCAAGCAGATTTTTTCAAGATAATGTAATTCATAAGCCAAATATCTCTGCCTCATGGGAATACAGTGTATGTGTACATTCTTAGATTGATAATTGCTAAGATGTTAGATGCTCAAGCGTATTTTCATAGTTCTTAGAAACTGCAATATCTGTTAAACTTCAAATGTTTTGCAATTTGTCATGCATGGTCATAACACCTGAAACCCTTGTGAAATTCACAATGGCATCAGTGACATGTTCTTTTATAGACTTACAACTTCATCCAGTACACCTGAATATTAGTGTAAATGAGCCTTAAAGAAATTGGCAGTATAATTCATGTTCATTTCAAGGTCTCGTTTCAGCAGTGGAGCTGTGTGGAAGTACCTTTGTTATAAATGATAAAATTATGCTGAAGAACATGATGTTCAGCATAGCTAAGCGTTGTTAGGAAAATATGTGTGTACAAGGAGTTTTTAAAAGTGGTTGCTCAATCTCTACCAACAGCATCTTGCTATGACCTATTTAAACATACCTATTTTTGTGCATCCAGTCTGGAATGATCTTCATTCCAATAGATCCTTGTGCAAGCAGTGACTAACTTTTGTGTGTAGGAACAAACAAGAGGGATGTGAAAACTTGCCAGAACAGCTAGGTTCCTATAATTAATGCGTTATATCCTGAATGTTTATTTTCTGACTTGTAGATAATAGAGTGTTTCCAGATTATTTTTTAAAGATATTTTACATGGAATAATTCGTATTATATAAAATTACTAATAATTGTCAGATTTGAATGATAATTTTAGCAAAGAATGTGATTGGTCTTGCAGAACTCTGTACAAGGCATTTTTTTTCTGAAGAGTGAGCCTATATAGTGATGTGTAGTTTCTTTTTCAGCTCTTGCCCGAAGTGGTATGGTTAAAGTTTATAAGAGAGGAGAGGTAGTTAGAAGTGCTCCTTTATTAAAATTTTGCATAGCTAATTGTTATTTTCAGTTTTACAGAACATTTAAGCATGAAGAAAAAATACGTTGACACCTGATATGAAGACTAATTGGTTTTAAAAAGACATTTCTCTATATTAATTGAAAATATGTCTAATTACAGTGTGTTGAGTAACAGTGTTTTTGGCCTATAAGATATGGGCCACAATATATACTACAATAGTAGTATGCCAGAAATAAACATTGCATAGGTTTGCATTTACATTGCAACTAACAAGATTCTTTCCTCTGAAGCTCCTCTGGCTCATTGTTAATATTTAAAGAGTTCTTGATCAAATCATTCCTGTATGCTGCCAGTGCAAAAGAAAATTCAATTAATATGCCAAAAAATGGAAGGCAAACACTAAAAGAATATTTTAAGCGCTGTATTCAACTGTGAGTTTGGCATGAACATTTTGTCCTCTGTTTCACAAATATTTAATATTATGAATTTTTATTTGCAAATAGATTAATTTGCATAGGATTATTCAAGTTAGTATAGTTAATCATGTGTGTTTGCAGAATGATGGATGTATATGTTAACCAGTATTTTACTTACTATTTAAATTTTGTCCCGTAGTATATTCTGCTTCTTGTTTGAAGTGGAACAAATGTACAGGTACATGATTGCCACTGTTATATCCGTAGTGTATTAGTTGGAAACCTTCCTAGATCTCAGAGATGTAATATGGGTTATGTACTGGGATATAAATAACCAGGTCAGCTTCAAAAGGAGGAACATTTTATATAACCATATTTTTAGTTTGTTCAGGGCTGATAAAAGTTAGCTACTTAGTTGACTGCAGTACAGGATAGTATATTCAGGTTTTCTTAGTTTTGTCAATATACTGCAAATTTGAACACTAAATTTCTGCTGGAATATTCTTCCATAAGGAAAATACATGAAAACGTACTAAATGGCTTGGTCATTTTGCAACATGGACGATGGCACTGCAGACTATACCAGAATGTGTTTCTAGAGAGACCAAATTTCAGTCATATGTAGTGCTATTCACCCTGTGGTGTTTTTATGGCTTGGGCTTAATGTTTTTCTAAAGAAAATGAAACTTGAAATATCCATTTCTGCCAGACTTGAAGTTTTCTCCTCCAAATGACACTGAGCATTTTTTTCACAAAAGGTTCTGGGCAGTGTATATCTTTCACTAAAGCACTCTTGCCTGGGGAGGTCACGGAGAGCAGGCTTTGCACAAATTGCTGCCGTACAGCCTGCATGAGTTGTAACAGAATGAAAATCCCTGGTAGTGTCATCTGTTGGAGGGATTTTGCAGAACTGTCAGTCACGTTCGCTCGACAGAAGGGAAGGGTATTCTGTTTCACACCTCAGTTCATGGTCTCAGAGCTGTAATCGCAGTTCACATGAAGGGTTTCTCTGGGGAGATATTACAGAACCTGATGGATGCAGAAGGCAGCAGAAGGCTTTTCCGTGGAAGTTGCCTGAGAACTAGCCCTTCTTCCCTAAGTCTGGGAGGCTACTTGTAGTGGAAATATTTTTTCCACTGATACAAAGCTAGACTAGATATGCATGAACCATGTGCTTCGCTAATCTAGTCTAATGGCAGAAAGCCTAAACTATCCATATGCTCGCCGTGGTCTGGCATTGCAGAGGCATGCTGACAATTTGGCGATAGTGACTGTTCCTGTGGGCGTCACTGAGACATTCCTGTTTCACTTCATCTCTTCAGTATCATATGATGTTCTGAGAAGCTGTGTACATTCTGTTTCTTCATGCTTCATAGAGAACGCCATTACATACCTCAAACTCCGAGAAGTTAAGAAATATGTACTACGAGATGTAACTGACCGGGAGGTGAAACAGAAAAGATTTTCTCTGGCAGGTAGTTTAATACTGCCAGAGCCTATTTCTTTGCTTATTATTGTCTCCTCTGCCTCTAAGGCAGCCAAGCTCTCTTAGCCATGTAGCATTTAATATTCCTCTCACTCCTCTTCATGTTTCTTACCATACTCCTTTAAGTCTTCTCTTTCAACCAGAACATTACTCTTTAGAACCGTAATGCTGCTTATGTGTCCCTGAGCGTGTACTTCTGAGGGCAAATCACCTTAAAGCAAAGGGAAGTTAGCTGTGTGCTGAAGTTATCCATGGAAGCAAAGGGAAGAATAATATCCCTTGCATCATAAAAGGAAAAATTACTGCCTGTGGACTTCATTTTGGACATCAACTAGCTTGAGAAGAAGTCATATCGTTAAGTGTTTAACAAAAACTATTCAGTTACTGACAATTAGAAACTAATTTCCCAGTTATGCTGGCTTCACAAAGGGCATCTAGTTGGTCATTAGAAGAGCTTTGAAACCGGGGCCATGGGTTGAGTTCATTGCTGAACATTCCTCCAGTGTTGTTGCATTCCAGGTAAATTTTGTGCATGACATCTTGATTTTAGCCATACTATTCATGACCAATGGCATAAAAATTGGCAGCTAAGGAAATAAATGGAACTTTGTTATTCAGTGCATTTTTAACAAAACTGCTTTGCATTCTTGCCCTCAGTCTGTTTTCTAATCACAACTAGTACTGAGGAAAAACAACACAAACAATTGCCAGGGACTTCAGTTCATGGGAGAATGGTGGCCACAGTCTGGTAACAGGTTTATTGGCCATGTGAAAGGCAGTAGGCAGAAGTCTGTGATTTATCTAGTCTAAGATTTCCACAGGTTGCCTCTTAAGAATGAGTGCCGCCCCACCTAACTAACCAGAGCAGGATACTACAGCAAACCTGTCCCCTTGATAAGGGGATGGCATTTCCTCCAGGAGGAGGACCAAGGCTGTGCTATGAAACAGAGGCATCACCCAGGACACAATCATTTGTGTCTGATCCCAGCAAGAGAATATTGCAACCTTCAGAACTTCTCACTTCGGCTGAGGTTTAAAATGTATGGAACAAGGAATGATAAATTTTGACAGTTTTTTTTTTCCAGATGCCATGGATTGGTTTAGCTACTTATAAGAATATGGGTGAGTTGGAATTGAAGGTATAAAGGAGTGTTTTGTTTTGTTACCTGCATGACTGTGGGACAACCAGACTTGCTGTAATAATTAAGCTTTTTTCAGGTTAATAGAAGTGTTTCTATTAGTGCCATTTCAGATTTAGAGCATCCGTTAAAAAATCTTTACTGCTGAATTCAAATCTAAAAAACTTCCTACTACAGCACATTCTAGTTTCTTGAGCTTCCATCTATGAAAAAAAAAAAGAACCAGCAAGAAAAGGAGACAGACATAATGCATTTTACAATTGTCATAATTAAGCTCAAATTCTCTATTTATTATTCTGTCTAGTTACTTTCACAAGAATGCCCTATGTGTCCAAGTTAGATGTAAAGCAGCAGAACAAATTCATATTAAATTGACTGCTTCATCTTGTGGAGTGGTAGGTAGTGGAATCCTCATATGTCACCATCATCTTATACACTTCATTTCAATTACTTTTCCTAATCCAAACTTTAATGTAGTGTTAAAATACCTGGGAAATTTACTTTTTTTTCTCAAAGGTTTTTTGACCTGCTTGGAAGTTGTGTAAAAAAGAAGATGGCTTTTTACTTGGATATTAATAGATTTTAAGCCTTTCAAAAGACTAGAAGGTGAAAAAAAATAAAGGTACTGATACCAATATGTTCATTATCATAACATAAAGCAAGCGGCCGTGTGAGTAAAACATGGCTGTCTTGACTGGGAAATGTGACTTTCTGTAGCTTTCTGTAAGTCAACTGACTGCGTAGTTAATTGAATTATGGTAGTGTTTTTGTTATTCCATATGTATCTTTAGTGTTTTCCCATATCGTTTTTGGCAGCAATAGTCAGGCTGTTTTCTTCAACTGGAGTAATCAGACACAGGAATAAAAAGTTATGAGAAGTGAACTTGTAAATATTCAGACCTGGTGTGAGTTCCTATTTTTTTTATGAGGCCTGTAAGAGTGTAATCATCTTTACAGGTGCTACAGTTGCCTTCAGTCAGATTTGAGTACAAAATTTTATGAGAAAATGGCAGAAAATATGTCTGTGTATTCAGTCCAAATAGTCACACAGCCCTTCAAAACTAAAGGGAAAAAATGCTCTTTTGCATGGTTCCCAGTGATGTGAGAATTAACAGAGGACAAGGCAACCTGAGCACATGGAGGAAACTTCCCAGGTCTTCTATAATAGTGAGCAGTGGAATAGGAGACACTCGGTCAGCTCAGAAGATTCAAACTGCAAGACCAAAGAAAACGAATTAGTTGGCCACATCTGAGCCTGACGGCAGTTTCTGTATCAGGCAAACCTTGAGGGCTGACTGTGGGAAACCTGAGTAGGGATTGATCCGTGGCCTCCTTGGCTTTCCCAGGTTCCCAAGCAGTGTGCTTGGGAAGCCAGTGCTTTCTGAAGAAAAAAGAAGAGAGAGTTTGTAGGATGCGTGATGCTCTCTGTGCCCTTTGCTCTTAATCTTTGATCTTCAGATGGCACCATTTCCAACGCTATGAATCTTGGAAAGGTCCTGTCTCAGGATGGTGTCCCTGGTGCCTTTTACCACTGGAGCCCAGGTCCAAAAATAACATATTCTTTCATCTGTAAGAAAATTCAGACTCCTTTTATGGTTCTTCCCACTGTGAAGAAATAGGTGGGATTTGCCTTTCTTTACCAAAACTTTCAGGGGTTGTACAAAGCCAGTTTAAATTTGAAGTAGAGAGGCAGGGCAAGAGGTGAGGTGGTGCGTGGAAGAATGGACACGAGTGCACAGATAGAGGGATTGTATAAACCTTATTACCACAGCAAACGTTATTACCACAGGCACGTAATGCTGAACAGCTCAATTTTGTTGCGGTCCACCATCTCTCCCTTAGACTTCAAAGATGCACTGTAATTGTCTGAGATCACACTCTTAACGGCTGTGTTAAGCCCATAAAAACTTCTCTTTAAATCACAGTGTTATGGAACTAAACTAATATTAAGAGCTTTAGCAGCTTGGTGGTTTTTTCCTATTCACTTGGGGTAGGAGAGATCAGAGACCTCTTCATGCTGTTTCCAGGGTTTTATGTTGAACTTTCTCTGTGTATGTCCTTGAGCCATGAGTCTCTTTCCATTTAGGAAAAGAGAGTAATGACTTTTTAAAAGTACGCAAGGCTCTTCTGAACTCAGCTTTATTATCAGCCAATAAAGTATTTAGCCTTAAAAAAAAAAAAAAAAAGAGTAGGTTCATCAGTTTTTAACATTCTGCATATTCAGTCATGTAAAGAATAGCAGTGTTTGCTGGATCTACTTGTGTGCTCTTATTTGGTGTGTTTTCAGTGAGTTTGTGGACTGTACGTGTCTTGTTTTGTCTTCTGTTTTACACTGCTCTACAAAAACCTGTTATGGAAGATGGTGAAATAAAACAATGGGCCTTCCTCTCATCTCACCTGAACCACATTTGTTCTTAAACCTGAAATAAAATCGAAAGAAGAGATTGGATAAAAGAAATATATATCCCAATATTGCTCCTGCCCACCTTATTCCATACAGCTGTTCTGGGATGGAAACAAAGGAATTCAAAGTGCAAATGGCCAGGGTCTTTGTGGCTGTACAATGTTGCAGATCCCAGGACTCTGCCCACCTACAACTCAAGATTCAACTCGTATCTTCAGTCACTTGTGTTCTGCAGCTGTTTTACCTTCACTAATTCCAATAATAATGACAGATTTTATAACCCCTTGCAGAACTAAACTCTACCCTAAATACTCATTGTCTAGCAAATCTTTAAATGGGCACAGACTCTCAATGCATAAAGATCATAACTGGAATAAAAAGAATACGATTAGTTTACTAATATCCTTTAAGCAGCTGTCACCTGTAAGCTGAAAAATGTAATCTATTTGCCTTTCTAGAAAATATTTCTTTATTTTTAAATAAGTTTCATGCTCAAGCAATTTCAAAATGGATCATTACTGAAACCAGTGTTCTTCATTTATCTGCTTGAAAGTATGACTACGGAAATCATACATTGGATCTTCTCTGCAGTGTCTTAAATAGTACACTCTGAAAATACACTGGATACTGCAGTTGCAGTAGCATGAGTTTTCTAACAATGATGTGTCCCGTTTCTTTCCTCATGCTTGTGTGCATTGCTGTTTCAGCAGGGGTTAGCCTGGCTGTCAGCGTCGATAATGATCACTAGTTCTGGCTTTACTGTGAACTTCCCAAGAATGAGAGTAAACATGAGATTTTAGATTGGCTGCTGCTTTATGGGGCTAACGTAATTTTGTTTCCTTGCCTCCATCCAGTACAGATTTAACATTGGTAAACAGTAATGGCTGAAAATGTGAATGAAAAATAAAATTAGTTTACTTGAACGTTGGGTATGATTCAGGGTTACATTTCTGAAAATACAGGTTAACGTGACTGATCTCAAAAGAAATGCTTCTGATTTATCTAATTGTAGGTAAAATGTGAATCTGTTTTTATTTGTGAACATGTATTCAAGAATTTGGAATTTGTTGTTTTAAATTAACACTCCAAATCTAAACAAAAAAAAAATCTATTATGTGAACTGAAGACAGCTATGAATAAGTATCTTGTATGTTATATGTTGTACTGTGTTTACAGTCCAAATTAGGAACTTCATAAGGAAAAGCAGGGAAAGACCTAAGCCCTGCTATGACAAGTTTACTAGACGTATTCAGTCAAATACTTTGTAGACAGAGGAATTCACAAGAACAAATCTGTATTTACTGATACAGCATAGCAACGTTATTGCTTATCTGATAAGAATTGTATTTTAAAAAGTGCCCAAAGGCTGGATGGGAGGCAGCTTCAGGAGTTATTAAAAGCCTGAAAAATCTACCTTCAAATGTGGTTGAAGAAACCCAGTCAATTTAGTTTATGACAGAGAAGTGCATGAAATAGATCTGTGTTATAGCAGCTTGAGGGAATGTGGCTCATGTTAAGGTCTTCCGAAAAGGTGTATTGGAAAAACCCCAGAACTATTAGCTGGAGGTGGATTCCAGACGCATTTAGATGCAGCTATGTATCAGTGGCTAATTACCAGAAGAATTTGCTTGGAAACTTGGCAGGTTCAGTTACTTCATAGCTTTAAAATAGGAATGACTACCTTTCTACAAGGTGTACTCTATGTCAACAAAAAATCACGGTTCCACAATAGCAGTTATGAATGGTTTTCATAATCCTCGTATTATGTCTGAGGACAAACAGTGTAGCAACCATAGCTCCTCCTGAGCTTACACAATAATGCTGACATTTAACATACGATGAACCTCATGTTTTGAAATGAAAGTTGAGATTTCTGTGGAATAGCTGAGATGTAATGAAGTGAAAAGGCTGTGTGCTTTTCGTTCAGGTTTAAGGGAGTATGGCTTTTTAGTACACAAATTAAAGTAGATTGTATGAATCTGTTCACCCTTCACCCTGAAATGAAATTAAATTAGGAGAAGGAAGTAACAAAGAATTATCAGGATGTTCTGCATATATCACCAGTTTGATATATATAGCAGTCTGCTTGTGGTGTTTCTCTTTTAAAGAACCATTTTTTTTTAAGTATTTTCAATGCCATGAAAATATTTAATGCACGCTTACGTATTACTCTGCAGGCAGTTTTTAAAGAATATTAGAGCTTAATTTAATGTAAAAAAATTTAAAATGCATTACATAAGTGATTTTTTAAAACACTTACGACAAGATGCTTTGCAGTAAAACCTAGAAATAAAGCATTTAATCTTAAAATGTATGTTATTCCAGTATATGTACACTTATTATTTGTCATTAATTGTAAAGTAAATTTCAGGAGCTACTCGAAGTGTATTTCATTTATGGTAGTCTTAGGTGATGAAAAGATGAGTTACTAATACCGTTCTCTTCTACAGTGTATTATTAATGGGTTTGAAACTGTACCTACTAAATATTATGGAAAATACTTAATCTTTCCTATTGCTTTAAACTAGCAAATATTAAAAGCAGATGTTAAGTTCACTCCATTCACTTTCATGATATTCGTGCTGGTCTCACTCAGGAGTAATTCCATTGAGAACTATGAAGTTACATCAATTGGGGCATTGCTAGAAATAGTAACACACAAAAAAGAGAATTAAGCTCATACTTCCTTTTCCTTCTTTTCATTTTCTATTTTCCTGTTTCAGTGAATACTCCTTAATACAGTGAAGTTCAAGTGAAATGGAAATATTCTTTGCTATATGCTGCTTGATTTTGACTTCTTGACTCTATATATAAAGAAAAGTTTTAATTTCTTTTTTATTATTGCGTTTAATGTCAGCAATGTGTGACATTCTGTCAAGGCTAAAATAGTATAAAATAATAGAGTCTGGTGCTTTGGAATTCCCTCTGAGCCCCCAAGAGGGAAACGTGCCATGTATAAACACCTAATGTGCTGATGAAGTCAGGCATCCTTCAACAGTGAGATGTTCATTTACTATTTTGTATATCTCAGCACAGTGATTTGTGATGAGCTTCTGTACAGTGTGTATATGGTGAAGAAGAAATCATCTTCAGACCTGAGTTTCTTACAAACAGGTCCGTGAAGTACACGCACAAGCATTTTAGGTGGCACCTAACATGAGGGTACCACCACCATATCCCTCCCAGTGTTGAAGCCTCAGAGTGAATCCTGTGTGACCTCACCAAATTGATCAACGATCAGTCACGAACCATGGAAGTAAAGATCAATCAGTCATTCAAGTAGAAATCACAGTTAAATTCCATGACATTCCAAAGCTGACCTATGCAATTCAAGCTATCAATATGTTTATTCATTTTTCCATTTCAGCTATCCAACATCAGACAATTATTCATAATGAGTAATTTCATCAAATAATGTTTTCAGTTATTTTTGCCTCTTCCTGATTTAAAAGCTATTCTGAAAGCCATTTAAGGCATGTTCACTGTTCTGAAAAATTTATTTCTATGAATAATTTTTAGCATGTTTGCAGGGGTTCATTAGAAGTGTTATGTATTCAGTGATTAAGCTTTGTTTTGATTTTACCTGCATATTAATAGAATTGTTTTCTGATTCATAATGGGATAAGCATAATTCCTACAATTGGATTCTTGTCATATGCCATTTGTCTGCATACCTCAACATACATGAACAAAGTTCAAAATAAACTTTGCAAAAGTATTTTTAAATCTTTAAATTTACTTGTTTCTAGGTATGTGCAGACCATTGAATCTACTTACTGAAACGTGCACAGGAAAAAGAAAAAAAAAAGAGATACGAACACGTGAGCACAGTAGAAACAAATTACATGTGTATAAATATTAGCAGAAAAATCTGAGATACTCTTTTTTATTTTTTATGCTTTCAATCAGAATCATATGCAAATAAAATCAAATTTACTTTTATGAGTTTTTTGTAAAAGATTTTAAATTATTGTTCTTGCAAATTTATAGATTAAATGTAGCTAGTGGTTCTGTGGTTTAGGTGGAATTGAATGAATTCTCAAAGCAGAAGTTGAGACGATGTGTCCTCTGCTTGAGGGCAGAATACCCTCCCATAGGGGATGCAGCACTATCCTGTGCCATGCTGGGGAATCCCACAGACTTTCTCTTCTGCACTTACTTTTGCTGTCACATTGGGCTTGATAAGTAGCTTTTTGAAATTACTGGTAATTTTTCCAGACATTCTTCATAAATTAAGATTTATTTCCCAGTTTGCCATAGCTCACAATCTTTTTTTTTCACAGATTTCTGTGAAAAATAGTCCACTTTCAAAAGGGTTGCCATTTCAATTTCTTCATCACTAGAGCTGCATGAAAAATATTTGCAGTAAATGTTTCCCTCTGAAAAGAAGGTTTTTCAGTTTGTCATTATTTTTTATGCCAGTAGAGGCGAAATGAGACAAGTTAGTAGTAAATGTTTTCCTCTGAAAATAAGTTTTTTCTGTTTCTTATTAATTTTTATGCCGGTAGAGGTGAAATGAGACAGGTTGATTTGAGCAAGTGGCTTAAGACTTCAACCAAATCTAACTCAATTTCATAGCATTGCTATAAAACCAGAAATAATTTTCATTCCATCTACGATGTGACAACAAATATCGATCAGTTACTATAGCCATCAAAGAAAAGGTGGTTAAAGTTCTTTAACTACATTTATATACCACAGTATATATGAGGGTTTGGTTCAATTTTTAGTTGGTTTTTTTTTAAAAAAACCTTAGCTCAGAAGTTTCATGTTACAGCCCTGTTTCAGGGAACAGTTATAATAGTCCTGTTACTCTCTGCCTTTTAATCAGATGTTTCATGTTCGATGCCAAACCGAGCTTACATTTGCTGGTTTTTACTTTTAGATTGGGCTGCAAGGAACAAGTTAAAATGAGTAATATTAAGTTTTGATCTAAGCATGACTGTTTTCTTCCAACCCAATGAATTTTCCACCTTGCTTGCTGAGCTCTTTTATCTCACACCTTCAGAGAGGGCTTTTGTTTCTTCCAAGAGACAGTTTTCTCCCATGTTGAAGTTCATTGGCCCTGGATACGATCAGAACTTTCTTGCCACTGTTTGCCTCATCTGTTTTCCTGCTGCTTTACTAGGGAAACCTGGCTTGGGCACAGAGGACCTGGAACATATCCATGACCAGGCAGGGTAATCATGGTGGTGATCTTTGTTGATACAGTCAGAGCTCCATAATACCAATATATGGCAATGAAGTGGATTTTCCAGGAAGTTCGTATTGGTAATTAGAATATGGGACATTTTCACTGAGGCTTTGCAGGGTTTTTTTTCTTTCTGGTGGGCTAGTGGGGGTGGCATATGGGCTGTCCAGCTGTGAAGATCAATAAGCCTTCTTGTGTCATTCTGTTAAAACTAATGTCTTCACAACTCTTACCCTTGGTCTTCACAGAGCTCTTGTAAGGTTTCCTTGAAGTTGCTCCGTTAAGATACTTGTAAATTTCTTTCTCCGTTTTCATGAGTTTCAGGGTCTGACAACAGATTTTCAGGGGTGACACCATTCAAATAAAGCTACCAAATGAAAGCCAAGATGGGAGACCATCTGCAAGCATACAGACTCTGATGCTTATATGTTTTTGTAGCATTCACTTTTGCTTGGACTTAAAAGATCACAGTGTACTTGGAAGAACGTTTTTCAAGGAAATCAATCTCTGTTTCTGCTAAATGAGGTCAAGGTCTGTGAGTAAGACTGGAGCTGTAGAAAGAGTCTCATAAAACTATGTTTCATTAAATTAAAATGAGTTGGGTGATTTTTTGTGGAGAAAAATATTTAACATAATGTTTAGCTTAATTTCTAAATAGTAAGGAATAAAAAGCTTAGAGCCAGTTTGAGTCATGAGAAATGCTGGTCAAGACCAGCAAAGTCATATAATCACACTGTCATTGCCATCATAAAATAAAAGTATGGATTCTCTGGTGTGGTGTGCCTTGAGTGGACTATAATGTGTAGAACTAGGAAAAGCCAGTTGCTTGGCTTGACAGTGAATATTGTAATTTCAAGATATGTGTAGAAAAGCTCTGAAAACCTGTAGATCATGAAAACTTGTAGCTCAGGCAATAATTTAACTGTGATTCCTGTCACAGAAGTGCCATGCTACAGAATTGCAGAGCACCTAAAAAACTGGTAGTAAATGAGTCAGCAAGCCATGCTGCTGAGGACTGTGTGATGTGGCTGCAAGGTCTGACTTAGATTAGCAACTTCCATTAGATCACTGTCAAACAGCCACTAGATGCTATAGTGGCTCCTTTGCTTGGTCACGTTAGTGTCCTTGCAATGAGGATCAAATGCTTCTTTTAATACAAGGATGTCCGTTTTCACAATGTGACCATATGGCAGAGCATGAGGTTACTTAACTTTCCCAGGAAAGGTACGGTGCACACATTGAATGTAGGTTTTATCTGCTGATCATCTCATTCCTACTAGAAAAATAAGCCTTTCACATTCACAATTGATTGGCTTGCAGGAATCTATATGCATACCTGAAATCTCCATATGTGTATTAGTCATTTAATGCTGTATGTTTCGTGCCACTGTGACAGCCCCTCTATTTTTATGTCAGTGCTGTAGAACGTGTGGCCTGTCCCTCATACTTGCTTTCTTTAGTAATCCTGACATAATATAAGCAGTCTAAATCACATTGATTATATGTAATTGCTAGCAAGCAGTCACTGTAATCGTTTCATATTAAGAAATCTTCTGTGAGGAAAGCAAGTAAAAGATCTCCAGAGTCGCAAACTTAGGTGTGACATACAGTAGGGTACCCAAAAGAGAGCAACCCAGGTAGGTATCTGTTAACCTCGTTCCAAATTTTGGAGTATCTTCCTTTTCTTCCCTTTGACACTTCCCCCAGCCCAAACAGCATTCTGGAAACTCATTGTAAGTACTGTTAAAAAAAAAAAAAAAAGAAATATTAAGGTCATGAAGTTCATCATCCTACAGACTGAGAAGGATAAAATGCAACATCTAAACTTGTATATGAGGTGTATGCTTCAATACTGCCTAGATACATTTATCAAATGATTCAGTTTAATATATTGTGTTACATACATGTTATACAAACATAATCTCCTGGTTGTTTTCTTTCTGGGAGAAGAAAATGTTAATTGTCAGTTCTGAACTTGCAGTGGAATTCACAATAGGTTCTTCAGCCGATGTGCTGTACCTTATCGAGTCAGAGAGACTCTGTGTCCTGTACTGCAGAAAAGGCATGAGGAGTATATTATTACTCACTGGAGCAGATCAGAATTTTTTAAAAGTTGACTGTTAATTGTGTGTGCAAATGAGGAGAGTGGAAGAGCAGATGATCACAGTTTAGTATTTCTATTTGTAGAGCCAAGACTTATGCATGCAATCCTGCCTATTGCCAGTCACACTCCTAACAGGATTGAAAAAATCAGACTCTGTGTGTCAAAATTTTGCTGACATATTACTGCTAGAATTCTTGCAGACCTTGTAATGTATTTAGATATGACTCAGAGATTAATTATGTGTTAGGTTCTTCTAGTGACTACAGTTTTAGTGACACTCCTAGTGAAGAATCAACGTGCTATCAACCACAGAGATGAAGAGAAAAAATCCAAACCCAAATGTTCAAGGCAGATACTGCCCTGGTACTGACTGCCACAGTTGCTCACCAAAAACACATGGATGAAAACAGTCATCAAATGTAAATGTGAAATTGTCACCATGAGTATATGCAAACTAAGGATTGTTGAATGCAGATAGAAAAAAAAAACATCCATTTTTCTGACATCATTGGTGTGATGCCTCTCTTGTTTTTTCTGTATACATAGCATTCACAAGGGACTCCTCACAGATCAGCTGAAGTTTGATTACGTTTTTTCCCCGGTTACTCCCATTTATTGATCTGCCCATGAACTTGGAATGAGTTTATGTTAGTGGCCAAAACATTTCTCTTTATGACTCCCCATCCACTGTTCAAGATTAAATTATATTGTAAGTATTGCTTGTCTGGTGTGATTGCTGACATGGAAGCAAAAGCCAGACTCTTGTGAGTTTTACCCAAGGCACAGGATCTTTCATATTACATGCCAAAACAGATTAGGAAAATAATTTGAGACCTCATTTTCTTCTGAACACCTTTAGTAAAATATGTGGATAAATGCATTTTAGAATATGTATCCTTTTATTGATGTCTAGATTTTCATTAATGTGATGTAATGTCACAGAAAGGCCACACAGAATGGCTGCAAAATATCAAGACGTTTGGGACAAAGCTATGCGCTGCATGAGGAGCACATGGAAGTTTGAGTCTCAGCATAAACATATCTTCCATCAATCATATTTGTAAAAGTCTGATGTCCTGTTTTGAGGTAAAACAGGACCAATTTTGTTGAGTAACTTTGCTTCTTAGCTAGGCCTCTTCTAACTACTGAAATTGGCAGTATATTGTGCAGACACTGTTCGCTCTCAGAGTGATAAGACCTATGTTTATAGTTGATGCCCAGGCGTGGCGTGCAGAGAGGCTCCTGCTTATACTTATTGCCATAACAGCCAAGGGCAGCTAACTTTGTTACGTGCCCCGTTGGAGGGTCGGAAGCAGAAAAGCGTAGAGGGGTCGCACCTGCGGGGAGGAGCAAACAGGACAGGTGACCCAAAACTGACCAACAGGGTATTCTATCCCGTCTGCCTCATGCTTAGTGTAAAAGCTGAGGGATCAAAGGGGTCAGCCTCTTTCTTCAAAGGCCGACGTCCAAGGAGGACCCTGTCTGTTTGTCCTCCTTTGATCCCAATCTTGAATCCAAATCCAGGATCCAGTTCCCGTCCATCACTGAATCCAGCCTGGGACTTCCCCAGTGCCAGCCGGTGTCATGATTGTCATCTTGGGAGCTTGATAAGCTTTTTTATATATTTCTTTTTTTTTTTTAATTAATATTTCATTAAAGTAGTTTAGTTCCTTCTAAACTCGTGTCTTTTTCTCTCCTCTGCCTCTCTCTTTGAAGAGAGGTGGCAGTGAGCATCTGTTGGTCCCATCTGGAGTGCCCCATGTCCCCAGTGGCCAGTTCAGCCTAAACCGTGACATCTGAGAATCAGGGAAAGGAATTTCCCTGGGAAAATCCCATAGCATGTGAGTAAATATATAAGCAAATGCTGAGAATCTTTGGTGTTCAACATGGAAATAAGAACCTCTCTTTGTTTACCATAGAGCATAAAATGGGAGCACAAATACAAATAGTACTGCTAAAAAGCAGAGTTTATGTCCTCTCACTTCAAACAGTAACACAGCATTCCTTTGAAAAGGCTGCTGTGATGTGAGGTGTAAGTACCAATATGATCCAAATGTGCGTTTCAATTTGTGCTCACGATTAAATGCCTTCCTGGCTCAGAGCTGTACATACATGACATTGTGTGTTTACATCGAATTCCATCTGCGTACCAGCCCTTCAGTTTCTGGTCCTGACGCGAAACTGAGGATTCAGAAGTGTCCACGAACTCACTGAATGGTATCTTAGAAGAACCACGTTCACCAATGAAAGAAAAAGTCAATGTCTCTCACTCCTTAGTTTCTGAACAGATAAGGATATTAGATTTAAGGTGCTGTGGTCCTGATGATGCTTAATTACAGGGGTCTCTGTTGGTGTTAGGGTTAGGGTTGGCTGTTGGAGTCTCTGTAACTACGCGTAATGTAGTTGCATCGCCTTACTTCTGTATAGTGCTAATACAAGTTGTGAGAGCATGGTAGTCGGTTTCTCATATATATCTTACTTGCATGTTTTTATAGTTAAGCTACACACCTTGACATAGATATCACTGCCATTCTGTCAGTTATCTTAGCAGTTATTGACCTTACACTTTGCATTATACTGTGCATAGGGCAGTTTGCCTTGCTCTGAATCTTGAACTGCTGCAACCTAATCTGATTATTGAAAAAAAGAGAAAATTATGAATGTTGATTCTTCATACTGATCCTATAAAATGCATTTCAGTTATGAAGGTTTGTAAGTTGCTAATGGCCATAAACCATTTTTATTATATTAATCATTTTGAGTTATTAGTTATACATTTTGTACTACCTTCTACATTCTCCTGTATTATCTAGTTACTCTCTCTATACCTATGGATGCATTATTTTACCGATAGCATTTGTTACCTGATTGTTTTTCACAGCTTCTTGTAAAAATGTAAGAAACATAATTCTACAGTCTTGTGAGATAAAATTGGAGGGCCTATGTGGCATATCAGTAACTCTTTTATGAAAGAGAAGTTTTCACATATATTAAGGGAAAGAATATGTTTCTTGAAGACATGTTTTATGAATAAATTTGGAACACCTGAGTAGACAATATAGTTAAATAAAATTTGTAAAAGTGTAGGTAATTTGTGCATTCAGGTTTTGTTATTTTGCATGCATTCTCACTTTAATTACATAAGAATTAATTACGCATTTTTCTGGCCACTAAGTTATTCCAAGAAATTGTTGTGCATTAGGGACACCATGTTAGCAGCAAGGATGAATATATTCGTATCCTTCTTACCCAGGGCATCCTCAAGAAAACAAAAGCAAATGTAACATGAATGTTGAAAGTAATAAGCATTCTTCAGCCTTACAATGCTGTATCTATTTAACATCTCATTTATTCCTATGCCATCAAGTGGTTTTGGTCTGCTGTCCATAGAATTGCTAGTTCCATTGTTTATTAATACACAGAATGTTCATCAATTATCTTGCCTTATTTCATGAGTAATTAAATGTTCCTAGTTTGGCCAAAAAATAATAATACAATAAAAATCTTAATTGGCTTCCTCTCAGCTATTCATGGCATGATCAGATAGCCCTGTCTCCAGCTGTTAATTGCACTAAACATTGATTGATAGGTTCAGCCAACACAATTATGGAAAATGAAGCATATTTTTTGAAAAATACTGATGGAATTAGAGGCTGTAGGGTGTTTTTTTTCAAGACATATATTAACATAATGAAGCAGGATTGAGGTGTGAGAGTGATTTAGGAATTGTGCTGGAGTTTTTTCTTTGGAGAAGAATTGTCCACTAAATATTTAAGAAAAGCACCACACCTTTCTTCAGTGCAGAGCATACTTATTCTTTCCTTCCTGGAAGGTGCACTATGGTACATTCTTGGGTTTTTTATAATTCATTACACTTTCAATAGCATAGCAGCAGTAATAAAGTTAAGGTAAAATGAAGCTATATTCTAGTTAATAATCATGTTTTTTATCACCATGATACAATAAATATTTTCAATGCTGTTGCAGCAGAAAGAAGGCTCTCATAATGCATACACCACTCTAAGACTTGGGAATAAGCAGTTTTTACTCTGAATTTCAATTTCTCCCAGGTTTTGGAGCCTTTACCATCACTCCTTTTTGTTACACAGGTTGGTTGCTCCTTTTTGGTTTTGGTTTGGTTTTCCTATCACTGGTCTTTGCTACTTCTTTTTTTTCCCTCCTCTTCTAAATCTGCTGCTCCTGCAAAGCTTTATCCTCCTTCTTTTGTAAGTCTGCAATCTTTTGCTTTCACAAGCATATTTTCTCTGTTATTCTCTGTATCTGTTCATCTGTTCCTCCAGGGCAGATCCTCCTATCTTTCTTCTGCTTTTTTCTCCAGTACTTCATCATGGAAGATTCATTGGCAGCTCAGATTCAAAATGGGTGTAGAAGTAAAAGTTATCTTTTCTCTGAAACATTTCCACCATCCTACTTGCCATCCGAGCTCATATAGCAGTGCTTAGCCAATCTTCCTCCACAATTTATGGAAAGCCTGTCCTTTTCTCTCCATACAGACAAATGTCACTTTTCATAAGCTTTTTCACTTTTTAAGACTTCTTGCACATCCTCCTTAGCATCTGTATTGCTAGTCCATCCAAAATACAGCTGGTAATACTGCTGCTCTCATCCGTCAAACCATACTTACATCTTCTAAGCTCATCTTTATCTTCAAGATGTTCCACAGTATTCTCTCTCAGCCTATAAATCAGACCAAGTGTTTCCTCCTCGCAGCGATTCTGCTCTATCAATATATTAAGATTACATATTCTTAATAATTCCGTGACATCCCCTGTGCCTGTCATGACTTCACTATTCTGTAAATTATCGGTCCTTTCGGTTCTTTATTTACATATACTGTTTTTCCACAGTACACAAAAATGAAAAATTTGTAGCCATTCAGATAATGAAAAACTGAAAATAAATCACTAGTTCTGGCCATGTCCCACTTTACTGTACTTCTCCATCACTTTCTCATATCTTTGGGGCAAGGTTTTACTATTTTTATCTTATATAGAACACTAGTCTATTGTTAGCCCTAAGATAATTTATCAATCATCTTGAGGACTGCTGCATGATTGTAAATGGATTTAAATTAAAATTAACTGGCTGAAGCTTTGTTTTCACAAGCCTTCAAGTGTGAAAGATATTCATAGATACCAGAGAGTATTGGAGTATTTTTATTTGGTCATTATATCCTATAGTGATATTCTTCTTGACGCGATATTCTTGGTCAAGTCACATTTTCAATGATTTAAGTAATGGATATACTTCTTCATCCCTTTGGATGTTTCTCTATTACACAGTTTAATAGATCACATTTTTAAAGGAGTTGGTAGGGACGTAAAATGGTCTTTAGAAGCACTAAGCATTGTCAATACAGTATAATTGACAATGAATATATCTGAATACATCTGAATGTATATATATATATATGAAACATCTGAATATATTATTTTTGTACTTTTAAAAGTGCCTGTGGCCATTCTTCTCTTCAGGTAAGCCAGTGATCTCACCCATTTGGAACATTTCATGTGCCTTTTATGTTATTTTGAAAATTCTTTTTGTGGAATTCAGGGTCTCCTGAGAATGAACATTTTCTGCATTGCAGGGATCCAGTGAGGGGGAGTGAAATACAGGACATCCACACTCTGCTCTGAAGCATCTTGAAAAAAACGTCCTCTTTAGCTCACCACAGATTCAGAAGAAAATATAAAATGTGTTCTGATGAAATGTAGACCATGCTTTTCCAAACTGACATTAACTTAATGCTATTTTACAAAATTTCATTGTTGCCAATTTGCCAGTGGGTACAACCTGTTAAAACATGAACTGTATCTGAGAGAACACTGGAGGAACATAGTGGAAAACTATTTGCTGTGCATATCTATCCATACTCCAAGAAAGATGTCAAGGGTGACATTTCCGAAAGTATTATGTGATTAGCCATGTCAGAAAGGACTAAAGTAGCTGAGTGACTCCCATTTCAGTTGCGTGTGGTGTAAGGTATCCTCTAAGGAGTCCTCTACCCATCAGGAGCTGAGACAGTGCCATGAGAATGTTTTGCCACATCTGAAACCCCATAATTTACGTGTTAGTAGCTCAGAGGTTGCAGTAGCAGTTGCATCCAGACTTTTACTAATGAAACAAGGACATCTGGCCTCAAACAGAGTGGTTATTATATCACTTGTAATGAAGATTTCCATTTTCAGCTTCTTGTAATCAATAGCCTATAACGATGTGAGTCCCTTCAGAGCCAAATAACTGCAGTCGGGTCTTAAGTGTTGAAATCTCTTACACTGTTATAGCAGTGTGCAACTTTTGGCTGTACTGATTCCCCTAAAGGTAGAGGAAGTAGATAGGGATATTTAAACACTGCTTAGTACTCTGAAAATTTATAGAAAATTAAACCAGGCGGTGCCTTATCAGAATAAGATTTTTTTTGTGAATAGGGGTGAGTAAACAGTAAATACAACAACCCAAAATATATAGGTTATTAAACAGTTTGGCTTCATTTTGACAGAGTTAGTGTAATGTATTATTGTTTTAGTCTTAATTTGAAAAAAGTTAACAAATAATGTTTTGATATTGTCTTGAAATGCTTACAGTCTAGGCAGACAACATGGAGATTAAGTAAAACTGCATTTGAATCATGAACAGATGTGCTCTTAAGGCAGAGAAAAGTTTCCCATTAATTGCACCACACTCTGTATTTGGCCCAAAGTGACCCAGAAAACACTCCATTAAGGACATCATCTTTTTAATGTTTTTATTGGGCACTGAAAACATGCAAATGAGCAATTAAGGCCTCCTGGGAGCCCCCTGTCCATGAATGTTTTCAGGACTGAGGTTTTAGAGTGTATGTGGTGATATTTATCTCACTGTGGGTTCGTGAACAATAGTGAATTTCATATCAGGACAATTTTCTTGCATCTGTTTTCCAGCTGGTGGAACAAGATAATTTTTCTTGTTTATTATTTAGGTATCCCCTCTCACTGTGTTGGACATGGGAAAAATTAAACAATAAAAAGAATCAGAAAATGTTTATTCCAATTATTTTTACAATAAGAAACAATGAATGCGAAATGTGCACATGCTGTTTTTTCTCATAGCTTGAATATCTTATGGCTTCTGTTGTATTTCATTCTTTTAGGCCTTTCTCTGACATCTGCCCGTTGCATAGCCATACGTATTAGATGACTTTGGGACTTGCTTTACATCAAGGATGAAGGGATTATCCAGCAGCCGTAGTCATCATCATGGGGTCACCTGTGACCCTCCGTGTGACAGTCTGCCACACCACCCGGACAGGAAGCCATATTTGTTAAACCCGGTGGACCCCCATCCTGCAGACCACCCTTACTACACTCAAAGGAACTCTTTTCAGGCAGAGTGCATGGTGCCCTACAATGATCAGATTGCCAGCAGCACATTTCCCCGGAGGCATTACAATTCCCACCATGAACTGAAGGATGAGTGTGCTCTGGTTCCCCACGGAACTGCCAACAAGACCAACCGCATTCCTGCCAACCTTTTGGCCCAGTTTGAGCGGCAGCTGCCTCTGAATCGGGATGGCTACCACACTCTGCAGTACAAGCGGACTGCCATGGAACACCGCAGTGACAGTCCAGGGAGGATCCGGCATCTGGTTCATTCCGTCCAAAAGCTCTTTACCAAGTCCCATTCACTGGAGGGACCATCCAAGGGGAGTGTCAACGGGGGCAAAGCGAGCCCGGAGGAGTCGCAGACGATGAGGTATGGGAAGCGCAGCAAGAGTAAAGAAAGGCGATCAGAAGGTAAGCCCAGATCCAATGCATCAGGATGGTGGAGTTCAGATGACAACTTGGACAATGATGTTTGCATTTATCATGGTCCCAGTGGGGTCATGACCATGGGAAGATGCCCTGATCGTTCTTCTTCCCAATACTTTATGGAAGCCTATAACACTATTAGCGAACATACTGTGAAGTCATCCAGAAGCAATAATGATGTCAAATGCTCTACCTGTGCAAACCTGCCTGTGAATTTGGACTCCCAGTTAATGAAGAAAAGCTCTTGGTCCTCTACATTAACCGTGAGCAGAGCCCGTGAAGTTTACCAGAAAGCGTCAGTTAACATGGACCAGACAGTGGTGAAGGCAGAGACGTGTCAACAGGAACGGTCATGTCAGTACCTCCAGGTACAGTGTGGAGAACTGATTGCTGTTAACTGTGCTCTGCCTTGTCTCAGGTGTTTGTGGGGGATGGAGGTTTGCTCTGATATTTCAACTTTCCCGAGAGGTCACTGATCACCAAACAAGGGGTAATGCTGCCAAAATTAAAAATAAATCTGCTTTTTCTTTTCTTTTCTTTTCTTTTTTATTTTTTTCCCAGCATTCAGTATTTCAAAGAAACAGTTCGTATTGGAACAGGTTTATTTTTTTCATGTGGGAAAAATAAGACCTTTCTGTGTACTTTTTGAATTTATAAGGCAGTCACAGTAGGGGTATAGGGAATTTGATGTTGTAGTGCTTGCATTTAGCATTACAGTGTCAATTAACCGAATGTTACCAGGATACAAATTCTTTGATTTCTGTAATTTCAAGATTTGCCTTCATTTACTGCCTATTTTATTATGAAAGCTTTTGAGACCCTTTTGAGAAACTTTGGGGTACCTTAATACTTTCTCCAGCAGGAAAACAACCTACTTTCCTTTTTGCAATAGAATATAAATTCTCATAAAACGGTTATTGTAACATGTCCAGATTTGTTTATCTGGCTATTCCTCTTTCTCATGGCTTTGAGTCAAAAACAAAAAATCAAAAGGTTGAAATTATTGCTTGTTCTGATTATACATTTTAGGAGTACATCACCTACTCCCTCACAAGCTGTTTGCAGTTAATACAGCGTCACTATTTTTCACCAGTATTGTATCTTTAAATGTCAAGAATCAGATGTCTGCTCTTGGAGCTATCATACTGCCGGTGAATGTTTGTGGCAGGAACATGGATCAGAAAATATTAAAACTGTTTCATTCTTAGGAGAGCTGTGGATAGCTTTTATGCACTTTAAACGAAGCACTTATGGCACATCTAAGTGTGTGTGTAAGATGGAACAACGTTGCGCAGAGAAGAGAGAAGACCATGAGGAAAAAAGAGGTTTGCTAAGATGATTTGGTTTCCTTTTAATGTAGCGGGACTCTTGTCTATTTGTATAGAAACTGTAGCGAGTTCTCTCATATGGGTGCTTTAATGAGACAAGTCAGCTTCCACATTCTGTTGTTTAAGTCAGTACGCAGCGAAAGCGTAGGACTGAGGCATCCGCATATAAAAATTGATCTTAAAAGGTTTTTATTGAATGGCATGCAAAATCATTTTGAATGCCAGCCTCTGGGATTCAAAGTTTTAAATGTAAAGTAACGGAACTATGTATTTTCTATTAATTGTTAGGAGAGTGGGGTGGGGGGAGAGGGGGCAATATGAATGCTCAGTGTGTGTTTACAGCTATGCATATGGACTGGGGAGGGAGAGGGGTTTCAAAATAGCCTCAGGTTGCAACCTTTTGTGTTTGGTTTTTTTTTTTACATTAAGTATCTTTTGTCTGAATTTTGTGAGTGAGAAGAAATTGTAACTTTAGGCTTGATTGTTGTGGTTACTTTGAACCCTGAGATTTCTTTTGTTGATGTTTTTGTTTACTCCTTCAATCTTCCTCTCAGGTTTAGATAAAATAGCTGACAATTCAGTATGTGACCAGATGGCTAGAAAAGAGCGAAAAACTGTGCCAGCATCAGCTTTAAATGAACACCTCCATAGGGACTTTTAGATAATGTTTAACTGACAGGAATAGACTCTTGAAGTGGAATTAGAGGACATTATCTGTGTCTGTATAAAAATACGTCCAACAATTGTCAAGGGCAGGAATTAGAATAACTACATTTTCACTGTGTTTCCCATCCTCCCTGGTAGTTTTATTTTGGTTTTCATTTCATTTTCTTTCATTTTTTCTAATTATATGCTTGTTTGTGAAAGCCAGGGAAATATAACTGGTTTAAAACTGGTGTCTAAAACAAGAAAATCTTAACCAGGCTCCGGTTGACATTTGAAGTAATATTCAAACATAGTAGCGTAGATTTGAGGAAGCAGGTCAGGATTATTCTTCTCTCTTTGCAGCTTGAAAGGATGCCAAATGGATATAGGTACTAAAAAGTCAGTCTATTTTGAATGCATACCGTTGCCTTTCTCTTCACTATATCACTCATCTTTTTACACTACAAGCCCTTTGGGGCTTGGACTTTGTTCCCTTTTGTGTTTCCACAGTGCCCAGCACAATGGAGCACACAACCTAATTGAGGCCTTTTGGCTGTCCTACAATGTAAATATATATTAACAGCAGCAGAGTATAACTCCATTAGTGGGCTGCAGATGTATACTGTATATCTGTTTTTTTCCTGGTGACCTTCTCATCATTGTACCAAAAGGCTGGTGTCCTATGTTAGAACAATTAGAAACACACTAAATGAGATGAAAGCTGGAAATTCATGACAATACTGGGCAACTCTGATAATTTATTTTCATTATTATGACTCTTCTTTGTTGCTTTATTTAACTCATTAAATGTTAAATAGGTGCTTTTATCAACTCACTTGTAATTTAAGATGTTGTTTATGGTCCAGGAAATAAACTCTTTGATCCTTGAAAGAGGCAAATATTTAGTTCATGCAGAGTCTTCTTGTGATAGCATCTGAATTCAATGAAGGAGTGACTTTTTTCAACTCAGGGTACTCAGGATAATTTTCTTTTTCCTGATAGATCTGACTATATCAGAGATTAGAGATGACATTGACTTCACATTTGCTTGTAAGGGCTTTTATCACAAAATTATCTGGATGAATTCTCAGTGTAAAGTGGAAATAACAAATTATTATCTCACTTGGTGTGGTATTTTCCACATAACCATTCTGTGGAAGGAGTTGGCAGTGGTTCGCGTTACAGATGGGCTTATTTCTCATAATTTGAAATTTGGATCGAGTGCAGAGTCCTCCTGCATTGCACAGTCTTTCTTCACCCCGGCAGGCTCCGCTTCAAGGCGCAGTGTCCATCCTTGGAGGTCTAGGGGAGGCTTGGCTCCACACTGCGCGTCTTCAGAAAGATATTAGCTCCCAGACTAGTCTAAAGACTGTCAAGCAAACCTTTTCCTCTCACCTGCGTTTCAGGAATGGAATTGTATTTTTCTTTTCTCTCTATTTCTTCTTTGAAGACTGAGGAGCTGGATAGTAGAAAGATCAGGTCCTTTTTTGAGCTGCTTCTTACTTCAGGAAAGTGCTTTTATTTGATCCAGATTTACATTTGGACTAATTTGAAGGAAGGTGAGAAGGAACTGTTTGTGTTTTCTCAGAATTCTTCTTCAAAATGGTTTCCCTCCCTTGAGAGTCTAATTTATAAAGCAGTGGACAGCCTCTACTTCTCTGGTAGCTTCTACTCTGGAAAAATTAAAATTAAGCAAAATTATCGAAGATGAAATGTAAGCAGCAGTCTTTTTCCGTGAACAATAGGGTCTAAATACACGCGTAGATATTTTTGACACTCTGTTTTCTATGAATTCGTGATTGATGAGGCTAATAGAGTATCAAATACACTGCAGAGTTTGTCTCTGATTATAGTTTTGCCATTCACTGTTCCCTGTAATTTCTATTCCCGTTGTCCTTGGTCCATTCATTAAGAGATGAAGAAAAATACAAAGGATGACATTTTTCGTATTATTCCTCTTTTCTTCTTTTCTTGGTCAGTCATATGTTTTCTTTTGATCCCATTTGATAAGACTGAAGTCGGTTGTGTCAGATACTTGGGGCTGAGGATGGAAATTTTACTTCTGAAAACTGAAGTGCAGTAGGTGGGGATGATGGTGCAGCCACCCAAGTTCCCCATTTTTGTCTCTTGTTCTTCTAGAAGACTGTGAGAAGTATTAAAAAGAAATATAAGCTAAGTTTCTAGGTGTACTGAGCATTTTCTGGTGGTGAAGGGCTCTGGTTCGTACTGTGCTGTTTCCTCCGTGAAAGTTGTCTGTAATGTGCATTATTATATAATCTGTCGTGTTAAGAAACTCATAATTAAAGTGGCTTGTTTTCCAGTCTCAGCACAAGGCTTTTAGGAAGTTTCTTAGGAAATACTGCTCAGTCTCAGCCTCCTTCTGTTGCCCGTGTCCACGGATGGCCAAATAGAGGGCATCACCCTAGGTCAGGGTGCTAATAAGGCCCAGTATCTGTCATATGATTTGTTAACACTGTATGTTAAATTACAAAGTGTTTATCCTTACGACACAGCGGTTTATGTTAGATCTGTTATACTGGGATTATCTATGCAAGTCTATCGGCATTTTCAGTTAATCTGTACTTCATTCGTGGTGTTTGCGTTTCTGTCGCAACTATTATTCAAACTATTTTTTCAGTATGTCTTTGTATGTATATATATATGTTTTATTTCAATATCCATTAATATTGGCCGTCCATTTTTCATATATCTGAAGATCTGCCCTTTTTTTCTCCGATTCCCATTATAAATTGAAATTTATATTCCACTTCAATTTTCCAGTCAGAATTACAAAGTATATGAGTTATAGGTCTCAATTTTTTTTACTGAGCTCACAGTAAACATATTTCTCAGTAAGTCTAGTGGAACAATTTGAAAAATTATGAAATAAAATGTCAAATGTTATAATGTATTCTAGGCCAGCTTCCAGGTAATGGTATAATCATGAAAACTTTTGGAAATTCTTAAATGTTGATGTATTTTAAAATAAACTAGGATCTAAGAACATTAAAACTAAAAAAATATCATTCACAGAGAGCTAATTTATTTCCGTTTTAAAATTGTGAGATAGGTAATATGAATAATGTATAAAGTTAGGGAATTTATGGGCACTTGGAAAATATAAATAAGCCACAAAATAGTTTATTTACAAAAAATACATTAATAACAAATAATTCCATTGAACCTACTTCTTGGTTATTTAGCCTACCTGCAAACCTACCCAAGAAGTCTTATATTAAAAGAAATATGTAGGAGAGTATTTCAGTATTGCCCTCATCATCATCTTTACAGTCCTTTAATTTACCCGAAAAAAAAAAAAAAGAAATTGTCGGCTGAAATTGATCTTGCCACATATTTCACCTTAACAACTGCTGTGTTCTCATTCATTTAATTAAAACCTAGACTGACCTTTGGTGTCTGAGTAATGCAGTAATGGACGCCACCTAAGTGCTGTACTTAACAGAGTTATTCTACAGCAATGTCGGTACTTCACATTGAGCTGCAATTTTATCTGCCCATGTTCCTTAGGTAATAATTTTTTGTCCTTTAGTTTTATCACCATTCTGTAACTTCTTAGTATTGAATATACTGGCACTGATCTTATTTTTCCTAGATTAACTTGAATTACTGTTGGTTCATTCTGTTAACATCCCTACATTCTAATTAATGAATGAGATTCTGGGAGCTGGATCCCCGTTTTATGTTGCTAGCATACCATATATAGGATTTAGCAACCTAATTGGGTGACACTGCATTACATATACTGTTATGTTAGAAATGTTTATGAAAATTATGGCTGCATATAATAGCTGGCATTTAGTATCTATTTTGGTTCCTTCATGGTTAAGATTTGACTCAGTCCTGGATCTGACTCCTTTCTGTAGCCTTAAATATCTGGAGTGTCCTAATCTTATTTTCAGTAATTTCACTGTAAAATAAGAATAAAACAAAAATCTTCAAGATAAATCAAGTCCAGCAAAAAGGATCATTTCAATCTGCATGTGAGTTTGAAATCCTTAACTTTTATTGTGGAAACATGCAAAGTAAGTGGGGAAGAAAACACTGACGTTTTCCTCAGTCAGTGCAAAGTAATAAGGAAAGTTTCCCCTACGTCTAGTTTTTTTTTTTTTGTTTCAAGAATGGAATGTGTAGTACAGATCTTGAGTGGGGAAATACTACAGTGCCAGAAGAGTGGTTTGAGCTGGGGGCAGCTGGTCACAGTTTTTGTTCTGCCTTACAAATGCTCTTGTGCTGTGCTTGTTGCACAGCTGAGCTGCTGTCACTGGTGAATTAAGCAACGCGAACACGAAGCTGTTGTATATTGTTTGTCCTTTCATCCTCTTACCTTGAGACTGTGCAATAGACTGTCTTGTTTGGACTTCTTATAGCTGTGTATTTCTCTCACCAAAGGCTAAGCAACGTGCCATGCAGTTGGATAAGGCACTGTGGCAGTTCTGATGGGCCAGGGCTTCCAGAGACGGTCTTTGAATTTTCTCTAAGAGTCTTTTATGCAAATAAGTTCGTGTCCAATTTTGCTTTACTGACATAACCCCAGCCTGCTGATCAGTTTGTCAGGACGTCTTCGAGATTTCCTGGTCTCTAGCAATTCGGTTCCCAGCAGATGAAAGTCAAGGCAGTGACCTTGATTTGATATCCCGTCGGACTCTACTGTAGAGCAGAGGTGACAGTTTGGAGTCACTGAAAAGACACACTGTGATGTTCTGAAACCAGGAAGGTTTCCTTAGAATTGAATGAAATCTTCTTACACAGGTATATTTCATTTCTGTAATCAAAAAGAAAGCGTTGTGGAAATTTCAGTGAAGTCTGTCCACTGTACACTAAAACGTGACAGAAGCTAATAGCCAGCTGGAGATGGTAGCTTAACTGCATTACTTACAGCTGCTGCCTGCGAGAGCACAACATTAGCAAAGCACCAGAGATGATCCAGTTACAGTCAGCCAACAGAAACAGCATAAGGGCTGTTTCTCAAAATGCTCTCCCCACCACATCTGTTTTCTTCCAAGGATACAGCTTCAGCTGCATGTTCTCCATCCACAAACCAGTTTTCTGCTAGCTGCTTGATAGTGGGGTTGTGGTCATGTGTAGTGAAAGAAAGGTAAAATGACATCTCATTTAACACTGTTGGCATTTGATGCCAACTAGTCGCTGTATGCAGGTGCTGAAGTATTAGGAAAAGAACTGATTCACCCCAAAAGAAGGTATCTAGAAGTGAAAGAACATTTCTCGATTGGTAGTCGTTGAAAGCGTCCTTTCAAAGACTGGTATTCATACTAACAGTCATCCTGTCATCCTTAACTTGGGCAAGGAGCTGTATTTCGTTCTGGCCAACTGCACTGAAAGCTTCAAGGGTATTGAGAAAGATGAGAATGAATGTCTGCCCTCTGCCACAGAGGGTATCACTGAAGCAATTTTAGTTTGAAGTCCTGGATGAGGGTCCTGCTATATGACCTTCAGTTATGTTTCCTTCAGCTAATGGATGTGGTAGTTGCTGTTCGGCGTCCTTTCTGCAGGATATGTTTGGGGGTGACAAACTGGCAAGGCCCTTGGCTGGAATCATTGTATCCATGTGGCCCTCTTCATGGTTGGTTGGATTTTTATGCGTAAAACAGGAGGAGATTTATCTGGAATCAAGACGTGATTGTTTCCTGTAGGAGGCGCACGTTCCTCTTCATAAAACTGGATATGAATCAGATTGACAAGCTTGTGGTCAAGGCACCTTTTGATGAATTAAAATTATAAACTGGAGCGGTGCTTGAAGAATTTTGCCTGTTGACTTACTCTATGAGGATTCATTAGAAGACTTTCCAAACTACTGTTATATGAAAGAAGATTGCAATTCTTCACACTGCTTGTTCGGGTTTGATGCAAGGTGTGGGCACTTAGGATTGAGGAAGTAGTGTACTATCTCAGACAGGGTCTTTGTCTTGGCTGTTAATGCACTTCATGTAAAAAAATGTGGAGAAAAGTCACCTAAATTAAATGAATTTATAGTAGAACCTGATTGCTGAAATAGTACAAGCTACAGCACGTGTTGCTGCAGATACTGAGCATATTAAGTTTCTCCTAAATGGAAGCAACCTTCCTATCTGCCTTTTTGAAAACCCTTGAGGCTTATTAAACATATATTGTTCTTTAAGATTTCTAAGGCTTTCTTTTTTTGTGTACTTCAATGATTCTTAATGCATGCACGCTGATAGAATGAAATGCTACTTTTTTATTGGTCCTGTAAATTCGATATTCGTGAGAGCTAGGAATAGTCTTAGTAAGTGGAAGATGGCAATTGAAACTTCCTTAACAGCACGCAGAAGATGCATAATAGCAGCTAAGAAAACCAAATTGCATGGGATTGAAAATCTGCACTGAGCAGTCATTAAGCATTGTTCTTCAGTTGTGTGATTTCATTTCATTAAGTATTTGCATACTAATAGAAAGCTAAAGTTACAAGTCTACTGCTGTGAGCGATGGTTAGCCACTCCTTCCAGTCCTTGTGTTTACTTCTATAGTCATCCACATTGCTTTGGCAAAGCACAGGGAGAAGCTTTAATGATTTCAGCTGCAATAAACCAAATCAAACTAGAGATAAATAATGAACTTAATTTGCTATAGAGACAGTCTGTTTACTATTTCATCTATCAAGGTAAGTTAATAACAATTTTGGGGAAAAAAAAGAAGGAAATTAGATATTCTAATTTTATTGTTTAGAAATTGAATAAAAAATGTTTTCTTTACCTTTGTCCTTACATGCTGGATTTATTTCACATACCACTGTGTGTGAGCTTTTGAAATGAATGTTTGAAAACTGGGGGGCCGGTATGCCTTTTTGTTTAGTTTCTTTATTTGGGGACCTAAACTATCTATAAAGGAACTATTCAGTTCCTTTATATCAAAAAATGCATTAAAGAAATTGACCAGTCAGGACAGCCTGGCTAATGACGAAGTGTGAACACTTCCAGAGGAACATAAATTTAGTTAAAGATCAGAACAGGTCATCTGTACACTAAATGAAGCTGAATCCAGGTTAGATGTTGTACCTGTATAGTCTGTTCTGTTTACAAAAGAACCTTATATCTGCCATTTATTCAGAAGAAAGAAATTATAGTCAGGCTTAGCTTTCATACTTGTAACAAGCATTTTATTTCTAGCTGTATGCTCAAGTCTTATGTTTCAGAGGCCTTTGCTGAATATTTTCTATGTATTTTCAAGTAATAATGGTGTTCTGTTTCATCATGCTTTTTGTATAAGTGCACTCTTGATTTTTAGGCTTGTAAAGAAATAATTGTACATGATCTTGAAGATCATTTGCAGAATGAAATGTTTCCAGGATCTCTATTACTTCAATAGTGTGAATAATAATAGTTCTATTTTAATAAAAACAATGATGCTCATTGTTAGATCTGAGTTTAGCTCTTCCCCCTTTTTCGTAAGAGTAAAAACAATCATGCAAGTGATGTTCCTGCTTGATATTCTGATACTGAAAAAAATGGTATTGCCAAGGTAATTGGATAATATGATTTTCTTAAGAGCATGAAACAGCTTTATCTCAGGTATCTTAATGCCATTAATCCTCTAAGGCAGCATATACCGTGCATATGCACTTGTGTGCAGTGTAGTATGTGACCTTGCGAGACCCAATATTGGCCATTCAAACCAAGTAAGAGCCTGTGGGAAAATTTGTGCAGCCCTCCTGACTGAAAAAAATAAAAGAGCTGGAGATTCACATAGACACTTTTCCCATCATTTTTCCAGATCAACAGAAGGAAACACACTACAGAATGTTTGGTACCATATGTATAGAAACAGAATGCATGAAATAATGTGATCAATTTTATTTTTGTAATTTGTAGTTTTAAGAGAGCTTTATGTTTTACTCTTTTCCCCCGATATGAAACACTAGTGTGAGAGTGCATTGCATTGTCTGCTATGAGCTGTTAGAGCCATTCCTTTTAGGCACCAAGGAAGGCACTCTGGAAAGGAGGTCACTTCTTTCAGTAGACATCGCTTGAGGTATTTGACTGTAGGCACAGAAGTATTAAAATGTTGACATTATTTTGTCTGCCTGTATTTTCTAAAGAGCAAAATAGGTAAAATGAAAGGAAATGCTGAGCTTTAAGGTTTTTTTGTCCTACTCAAGTAATAGACAGAGAGTGCTCTGAGATCCTTTCATAAAAAGTGTTACAAGTGTTAATAGCCAAAGCAAAAATCTACTACTTTTAAAGCATTTCTTTACCTTGCAAGTGCTCTCTGCAGTTACAGTGTCATACTGTTTTCTCCTGCTCCAACTTCTGAAATCAGGGGTTCCGACTTTTGTGAAACTGAACTAAGATAAAGGGGAACTGGACCCAAAACTCTTACTGAAAAGAAAAAAAAAGAAAGAAAAAAAAAGGAAAAAGAAAAAAAAAAGCCACTCAGCCTTAAATATCTGCAAGAAAACTGAGCAAACTATTTAAATAAAATAGCTTTTAAATCAAATATCCATTACATTCTTCTACTGCAGCTTTGTCTAAGCAGGCAAGATAGTTTGTACAAACACTCTGACTTCCTCAATGTGTTGACTGAAATTAAAAGCATATCTGGGTTGATATTTTAGACCGTTCTCCAAATCTGGAGGTTTTTCTTAACCGTAGCCATCCTTGTCTCTTTGACACATACTGGGTTTACCCCTAAACCCATAATATGGTGATGGAACTTGGGTTGCGTTTGTATCATTTCCTTAACTTCCAGTGTACAAACCAGCCAGCGGGTTTGTGGCACTCGCTGAGCTTTTGCCCCTGCTCTCTGTGTGAACAGCTCAGCGTTCTTTTCCTGCAACTAGAGTGTTTAAAAGGTGGAAACACGCTAAAAGGGTGCTTCCTACTGAAAAGGTAGTGTGCTGTTTTTCAGTGGTTGCTCACTTCACTGAGTGAGCAGAGCACAAACTGGAAACTCCCTCTCGATCACATCACGCAAATTGTGGGGCTAGAGGAATGCATCCAAAGCTCATCACAGTGCACTGTGTTTGCATGTGTAAATAGGAAGTTTTGTGGTAAGTTCATTGCAACCAGCTTTCCAAACTTGGCCTGTTGTACCTAAATCCTTTTGAAAAGCTTTGGGATAAAAGGTATCGTACATATGTATGGGGTTATTGATAACAGACCTCAAGTATTCCACAGTTATAGTGCCCACAGCAACTATCTGTCATCACTTGTGTTGAACCCATAAACTACAGCATCAAATTTAACAGTATGTCTATGATTTAATAAAACTACAAGTGTTCAGCCTGCCTGAATTATGGGTGCTGTATGAGCATTGTAACTTTAACTACCCTGACTTTTTTCTCAGTTAAAGACACCAACCTTAACATTATACTAACATATTTTATTTAGTGCATTAAAGATTAATTCATTAATTTGTTTTAATGAGAAAAAGCAAAGATCTTTAAATAAAACATAATGAATAAAATATTAAACAGATTAAAGTGCGTGTCCTCTGAGAATTCACAGATTCTCTACATACTCTGACTTAGATATCTAATATCTGCCTGAAAACTGATTGGAAATACACTATTACAGGTTTAAAACTTCTGACTGAAGTCCAAGTATGTCATCAAAATGTCAGCAGAGTTTGAACACACAAATCTGTGTTAACTTCTTTTTTATACGAGTGATTTGAAAAGTCAAGGTTTTACAGTTGACATGCAGGAGCTATAGGTTCCAAAATGTATGTGAGGGGTGGTATGAATATAGATTGTGTTTTCACTATTTGATGATGTTATAGGCCTAGAACCAATGCAAGAATAAGACCTGAAAAAATATTATCCTCTGTCTGTCACAAGTGGCTAGAGGAGGATTATAAAATGCTTGGTACTCTTGTATGTCAAAAATCAGAATAAAAACCACTGTTACAAGTATTACCTTCAATTGCGCTTTACAAACGTATACAAACCATGAAAGCATCAACTTTCCAGATCTGGGGTCTAGGCATAAAGTTAGAAGCCACAGAATTGAAACATGGCTTTTTGTTGTTTTTTTTATTTTTTATTTGACATGGAAACGTAACAGGGCCATATATTCAGTCCTGTTTCTCCAGTGGGTTCTGTTAGCACTTAGTACTCAGTCTGTAATGCTCCAGTTCTTTGTTAGCATCTCACCCCTTTCTAGAAGAATATTTGAAGTTATTTTAAGTTTTTTTGAGTTTATTTATTCAATTACTTCCTATAGCTACACAATTCTGCATGCCATTGTTCAATAAGAAAACTGGACTTTGAAATATATTCCTGCCTTATGGAATTTATATTCTTGAAGCCTAGACAAATATCAAAAAAATAATTAAAAAAAACCCAGCAATAATCTTTGCGTGCTGCTAGAATATAAGAATTTAAGTGTTTCACAGAAGACGAGTTACCGGAGTCATTACCTAAAGGAGAGATATTTAAAGAAAACATAGAAATTTACTTTAAAAAGTCACAAGGAAAGAATTGGTTAAAAAAAACATGGAGCAACTCAGAAGGAAGTCTGAGTCCTGAGAACGAAGACTGAGTCATAAGAAGAAATGTTGATAAAGATGCAAGCTAGAGTAAACATCCAGGATTAAATCTTGAGTCCTCTGAAGAAAATATCAAAGCTCCAAGTGAGTTTATCAAGGCCAGACTTGACCAAGAGAGATCTGGGAGAAAAGAGAGAGCTTAGACTGAGTACAAGAGGAAAGAAGGACTTCTTTGAGCCTGGAAGTTCAAGGAAGGCCCTAAATAATGATGTCAGGATCAGGAAAAGAGTCAATGAAGAAAGAAAGTTGGCAACCTCTTGGGTTTGAAATCAGCAGGATGCAAAGCAATAGCATGGCTTATGAATAGCTTGGTTAATTAATTATAATTAGTAATAAGCTCATGAATGCTGAGGACCATTAAATATCTTTGTTCTTTGTATAGCACAGTGGGTTTTGGATTGCAGTTTATAGCAGCATAGACAGATAAAATGCCATAAAACTTTGACCTGCATTGACAGTAGCATTTGCAAGGCCTTGCAGCCTCTGGACTTAGGCTTATGTTTGTAGTGGGGATCAACAGCTGAGCCGTTAGCTAACAGTCCAGTGTTTCAGTTTTGTTTTTCTAAATGAGCTGGCATGTAAATGCTCTGGCTGAAGTTTGGGAAGCAACAGATACACAAGACAGTCATCAGAAGTTAAATGTTGTTGAAGAGCAAATTTTTCGTAGAAAAGAGACACTCGGTGATTATCCTGGTAGATGCTGGTATTCGTAAGCTGTAGGACAAGTTTTAGCAACCCAGATTTGGCTTGTAAGAGTTTCTGAGCACTGTAGCTGCAGCTGGCATTATAGAGTTGATTCACTGAGAATAATCAGAAAGGTAACAAACTAAAAATTCACAAGTACTTTTATTTAAATCTAACACAAAATATGTTTAACTAAAAAACCCTTTTGCAGTTTCACCTGTACTATAAAAGTGGGGTTTCAGCAAAATAACCTCAGGACAACTCCTTCAAGGACCCTGCTCCACTGCATGTTGTTTCTGCTGTTACAGGAAAGAGAAGGGTGTTGGTTTACAATGGTCAGAAGCCCCAAGAGCAGAGGAAGGGAGAGGATGGGTGGGCAAGAGCAACATGCTCTTGTCCTCTGCTATGTCCCAAAATCTCATGAATGCACGTTCACAGTGTACCAGATTTCCAATGCAAAGAACGGACAGCGCTTACTTCAGACTAAGAGAAATAATGCACATCCATAAGAAGAAAAAGAAAGGAATAAAGAGTTGTATGACTCAGACACTCAGTCTAACATAATTCAAAAGGAGGATCCCTGCAAGCTGGCAGGTGCTCATTCGCACTAATTATGCTATAGAAGCAATAGTGGTATAATTTCACACTTGCAAACCTACTTTTGTGATGATTAGTACATAGCTCCACTGATTTGAAATGTATCTTGAACGAAAATCATCATGGTGAGTGCAGCTATGCACATGCTGTGTGAAAAGATTATGATATAAGGATTCATATTTCATCTTTTGTGCCTCCCTAAAGGTGTTCAATATGTTGAGCTGAACCAAAAATACCCTGATCTGGATTGTATATGCTTTGAATGAAAACCATCAAAAAACCAGATTTATCCAGCCCAGTATTAGACCTCACTATGCTATGTCAGCATGTTTGCTAGAAACTTCCCAGATAAGTAGTAGAAAATAACAAGCAGCTCCAGAGGTGCTTGTGACTACGCAGGGGGAGAACTGCGCCTCCACCTCAAACAGCAACCCGTGGTCAAATGGGAATGAGGATGGGCCCTTGGCCATGAGAGTTTTTGTTATGGCTCTGTTGTAGCTTAGCACAGTCAAATCTTGTTGTGCAATTACATAAGGGAAGAGTGTACTAATAAGAGAATTGTGTTTATCACTTCAGGTACCTCAAGATGAATGGTCTGGATACACTCCACGGGGGAAAGATGATGAGATTCCCTGCCGACGAATGCGTAGTGGCAGTTACATCAAAGCCATGGGGGATGATGACAGTGGAGACTCAGACACAAGTCCGAAGCCATCTCCAAAGATTGCTGCACGAAGAGAGAGCTATCTCAAGGCCACCCAGCCATCCCTTACAGAGCTCACCACCCTCAAGTAAGTCTGTGTTTCACTACATCTTATAGAGCTCTCCATTAAGACACACAGTTTCTGTTCCTATTTGTTTCTACTCTTTACTTCTAGGTACCAGTTAAGGAAAGCATTTCAACAAGTGTGTTCAGTCATGCTTATTTTTGGTTGGGTTTTTTTCTGAACAAGGGTAGGTTTGGGAATGTATTTCAATGTTATTCTGAAATGAGACCCTACAACCTGCACTTTGAATTTGCAAAGTATTTCAACCTCTAAGTGTTAAGTGAGTATTCAGGTACATAGAATAGGTCTGTTCTTTAAATACTTCGCTGAATTATAGCTTTGACCTGTGAAAGCTTTGCATAATTGTGTATTTATATATACTCAACATGTGAAATTAGCCCCAAGCTAGTCTTTGCAACTCATCAGAGAGCATCTGACATTTAATTAAAAAGAACAATGACTATTTGAAAATAGACAAATCCATGGTTTCCACTCTTTAGTTCACTCAGAATGGCACTGTATTTTGTGGAGAAATATAACCAAAACTGAAATTTTTTAATTGTTTATGAAAGCTTTAGTCAAGAGGAATGATTAATTTATGCTTTTTTAATGTAACTTTCTGTTTTTCTTTTATTTGGCCCTTTTAAGAGAGCCACCCAAATTCTCATGAAAATTGCACAAAGATACAATTTTGGTATTAGTGTTTTATTTTAATTTATTCTAAAATGGAGAGGTCCCCTAAAGCAAGAAAATAAATTATATCCATAAAAGAAAACAGTGTGGTTTTAAATCAACAATTGTTTCTGTCTGTCTTCTGCAAAATTCGTAGCTGTAATAGTGAATCATAGTTCACTGAACCAAAAATAACCTAATTTTAGTATAACTTGCCTAAGGCTGTAGCTTTAAAATGGAAAAAAAAAGAGCTGTATCTCTTCTAGTATCTGTGATTAGTGACTAAAGACTCCATCTGCATTTCCCTCATTAATTTCCTCTCCTTCCTTGTCCTCCTCTACCCCATTTTTTTTTTCCAGAGACCTTATCTGAGAAATAGATTTTAGAGAAAAGCGTTTGATCCTTGTTAAGAATGTCGTGCTCTTGACATCAGTGATGAATAGACCAGAAGACACAAACTTGCCTATTGCAGCCAATAGCAGCCTGCCTGACTTGGTCTCATGGGAAGCTAGGAATTGCTTCTGCTCTGTCTTTCCATTCGTGTCCCAAGGAAAAAGTAGTCTCATTTTCTGAAGGGATTTTCATAAGCTGGCTGGCAGTTACTCAAGGGATCCAGTGATTCCTCTCATCACCCAGCAGACTTTACCACATCCTTTCCTGAGCCAAAACTCCTCTGAGATCAGTTATTGCAGCCTCTGCAAGGTGAACATAAATGTTACGTACCACCACAAACTCCATAAAGCCATGCTTTATGCATGGACACACTATCAGGCACGGAGCTTATTCTTTTTGAGACTTTAGAAACATATGTTCCGTTGTTCCATAATATATATTTGAAGTGCAATGCATTACAGTGAGTGTATTTGCTCTTGGTCATTTCTGTTCTCTGTAGATATAAGATTTGCAAAAGAATATGGAGTTATTAAAAATAAAAAGTCCTGGATGTCACTGTTCACCCACAGAGGATGTCAGATCAGGGGGACTAGGCAGCATAAGCTTTGGGGTTTAGCTTTGAAGTCACTGTAATTTAGCGCAAAGTGCTTGTACGAATACTTCATGTCACATATGTTTTTTAATTCCTATTCAGGAAGGCTTTTAGGAATGTACTTAATTTTAAGTTGCACTCTGTAAGATTCATGTAAGTTTAGGAACTATGCAGAAGTAGGATGTAAATCACAGGTTAGAAGAAGGAAGGGGGAAATGATAAATGGTAGTAAAACAAAAAAGAAGACATAATATGAAATAACTTTTCTTTTTCAATGACTTTTCAGCATAAATTGGGATGAAGTAGAATTATTTCTTTTAATCTATGATGATACTTTATAGAAATATCTCTTCCTGGGAAACCTTTCCACTTTCAGAGACAAATTGTATAATACATAATTATGCATTGCTTTTATTCCTTTCTGCTGAACATGATAATTTGGGCGGGGTTTTTTGTGAGAACTAGCCAAGTGCTTGCTCTGGGAATTGAACTGTTCTGTTAAACTAAGGTATTTTTGCAGACTTCTTCATACTTTCTTAGTAGCGTGACTTGACCTTGACTGTGACATTGCTTGTTCATCCCAGGGCTACCCTGATTACCCTGAGAGCTGTGACAGAGTTTTGCTGGCATCTCAGCTAGAGACTAAATTAGGGCCCCTCACTCACTGAATATAGGTCATCAAGCAATTGTGTAATGTGTGATAACAAGTTATTTCCTTGGCTTACTGTTGACTTGAGTTCAATTTGCACCTGAATAAGAGCTTTATGGAAATATGCCAAAATCCACTCCAGTCAGCAGGCAGCCCTTTACTGACACTAGTGGACTTTCCAGCTGACCTTGCAGGACATTATTAGCACCTTAAAGCTGAGTGGTATTTCACTCCTTTAATTATGCTTTTTCTGTCGATGAAGAACAAGACACCTTGTGAAAGTGGTGTTTCTACAGTGGTCATTGTCAGGGTTCTTCTGCGCTTCTTTCTGCTACTCTCTGTTTTCTGTATGCAGTCTCTAGTTGGCTTAACTTTCATCTTCGGCAGAGCAAACAACTTAAAAACATGTTCCTTTTTGCTTTCACTGCTGGTTTTGAAGGGATTTTTCATCTTGTGGGACTTTTTCTCTCTGAGTACTTTAAGTCTAATATTGGTCTCTCAGCCCACGCTGTTCCTCCCACCTACCTACCTACCATTGCTCATGCGCCTACTCTTCTGAGAAAGGGTTTTCATTACTACCAATGTTTCTTTTTATATAAGGCATAACTTTCAAACAGCACAACTGTGTCATATCTCCTTTACGTAACACAAATTTATTTTCCTGGTTTTTGCTGAGGTTTTTTTTTTGCTCTGCCTTACAATCTCCCTCCTACAATATTCCTCCCATGCCATGGTTTCCATGTGGTTACAGCACATGTGTCAAATGCTGTGGTACCATTCTGAATAAAGCACAGCTTGCTGTGATCTTGAAATGCACACCTCCGCTGCTGCACTCTCATTATCCTACCAGGAAGTAAGCAGCTTTTTCTCTCTGTCTTTGCTGGCAGCATCCTCATGGTGTTTAATCTTTCACAGTCTAGATAAACAGATCCAGCTGAAAAAAAAGTGACATTTTCTTGCCCGTTCCTGAAAAGTGACAAAAGTTTATCTTGCACTTGTAAGCAGATGGAGAATGGACTGGTTAGCTAACTTCAAAAGAAGGTGCGGGCAACAGATAACTGACATTTCCATTACAGCTGAGCTTGATTCAGAACATTTTCCTTTGCTATCTATATGTACCTTGGTTATGTTTAGCCTGCTTTTTGTTGGGAAAAAAGTATGCAATTACGTTGTCTGTCCACATGCCAACCTGTCACCTCCACCTCCCAGTAGGTTTTGAAGTTGTTGGCCAACTTTAAGCAAGTTTGCTAGAGAGACTGAAGTCTGAAAGATATGAAGTTCCAACAAACTTTATGAAGTTCTGTAGCTGGATAAGACAGAGAAAGATCTGCAGCCGTCCCTTACGATCTCTTGAAGGAGTATGGGCAAAGTAGGTGGTCAGTCAGCACGAGGTGTAACTTGATGGCAGCACTTTCCCAGCCTAAAAGATGAGGAATATGGAAGGGACTGGAAAACTTTGTTGAGGACAAGTCTGAGAGATGGATCCTGTTACCATAGTTTTTCTACTCCATTCTGCCCCTTTCCTCTTCTCCACTGCATGCACACTCACTGCTTAAAATATGGGTTCAGATTCTGCTTCCTAACTCAATATTGCTGCTCTTGTGGGGATTTCAGCCACTTGAGTCTTCTGCGCTTCTTTTTTTTTATTGTTTCTAAAATATTACTGTACTTAATGGTAATCCTTTTTTTTTACATTTTACATGGATTTTGGGCTATATACAGTTGTAGAATGGTTCCTTTGAACTCTTATTTTATCATACAAACTTTTTTCTGAGACAAGTTGTACTCTCTGATCACCAGTGTATTGACAATTTCGATGATCTCAATATTTTGGAGTTGCATTTGTAGAACTCATGTAAAAAGGAGAGGAGAAAGAACGGAAATTTGTTCTTAACAAATTTTTTTTTCCAAGGTATTTTAATAGACACATCATAGTTTTCCAGTCAGCTGTGACTTGGAGAAACACAATTATAAACACCACAAACACTTTTTAATGGGCACCAAGTTACACCACTGATGATGAAAGCAAAAAGCATTAGGCTTTTCTCCTTTTTATCCCATGGCAAAGAATCCATCTGCATAACTTCCATCATAGCTGCATCTATTCCTGTGATTTACTGCACAGATAAGTGATACTTAGAATAAATCAACCAATTCCTAACTTTAAAGTTTATCAGAGACGTTCCAAAAATAGTATTTCATAATATGTGCATGTTATTTGTGTACAGTCAGGCTTATATTTTTTATGTGCTAATACAAATAGCTTAAGTACTTTCTACTCCTCGGTTCATAGTAATCTGAAGATAAAATTGTTTTGAAAATCACAGTGCCATTTTTCTTAATATCCTATAAAATCACAGCAAACGATCAAGCTCAATTAAGAGGCAGAATCTGGGAGCAAACTTAATAACAGTGTCAAAAGCAAGAAGAAAGACGTAGATCTGATTTATACATCCCAAATTCCAAAGTTTCATCACCTGTCTGAGAACTGACCAGGTCAGTTCCTGGAAGACAAGCCTTCAAGCTAGGGTCAACCTATATTACAAATCAAATCTTGACAGAGTTGCAGGACCACCTCTGCTAGGATGGCTTGCAAAAAAAATCCAACCACCCCACTGTTACATAGCATAAGACGGTTCAGATAGAAAATCCCCTGCTCAAGTCAAAGAAATTAAAAACAAGATAGTTTTATAATCTGCAAATCTCCCAAATAATTTTGTCTGGAGATAGTTTGTGGTGATCGGGCGGAAGGTGATATGCACACATGGGCACATCCGCATGGACTGATGGGAAGGTAAAGTGCATCATCTGCACTGAGTGAATTAATGATGAAATTGTGTAATGTCTGTTTTCAAACATGATCCTGGGACTGGTGTGAATGAAAGGATAAGCAGAGGTCCAAAAGCTTTTTAAACTAAAGACACAGCAAATTAAATGTCTCATGGCAAGGATGTTGTTAAATGATATGTGCAAAGTTGGAGGTCATTATAGCTTTGATTTTCCTACAGTGATGCAACACATGCATTTGTGTACATAGGTATCTCCACGGCTTCTCAAACTGAAATATGCAGCTCTCAGAAAACTATGGAACAATATAAACTCTGGAGATGGTTCTCTCACTTTCTCAGCTTTTCTAAAATGCTGCTTCTGGGAAGTGTCTGCACTGAGGGAAATGATAAGGAATGGAAGGATAATTGCAGCCTGACACACTGGTTAGGCTGTTCTGGCATTTGAGCAAACTGAAGCTGATGTCCTTACACTGGACTTCACCATACAGCGTAGCATACATTCTTAGGTATGAAAACCATCTTGATCTTAGGAATGAGGTCCTATTTACTTTAAGGTGTTTCTATAATACTATAATATGCTCCAAAATATCCCCAAAAAAAGTTGTCATATAAACAAAAGCATACTTTTTTTTAGATGGAGGTCATATAAACAAAAGCATACTTTTTTTTTTAAATTGAGTTGTTGTCCTCATTCTGCTAAAATTAATGAAAATGTCCCATTAACTTCACTGGCCCAGATCACAGGTAGGGGGATGGGAGAGGAAAAATATAAGGTGATAAAAAACCTCGTCTTCCTTATGGTGAATATTTTTAGACACATGCAGGGAAGCTTGTTCATTTTCTTTCTTGTTGAGTGACTTCCAATTAGGGAACAATGACTTTCCTAATTAGTACAAAAGGAATAACTCTGATTAATCTTTTATTAGTGTTTTACAGTATGTTTCCAGTGCAGTGTGTTTCATTGTTTCGTGTTGCAGTCTCTTTCATTTTCATCAAACCTTTAGCTAGTGAAAGAATTGTTTCCGTTTTCCTTGAGGGGTGTTTTATTTGTTTTCTTGAAGGAGGGTTTTTTTTGGATTTCCCATGAAAGAGACAGGAGCATCTCCATAAGCTTTGGACATGCAGCCAAAGGAATAGTATTCTGGAATTATTATTGGCCTAGGTAGTAACTTTCCCAGCCTGCAGTCACTGATATATTGCATGATATATTACTTACCTTTTTATTCGTATTATTGCAATCCCTTCTCTCTTCTCTCTGAAAGCAAGGGATAAGCTGTTGGACATGCTTCTCACTTTTCAGGTTCACGTGTCAGGTATGATTAAGTTCAGTGAATAATTTATAAGTCAGAAGAAAATTTGAAAGGCAAGATAATAAAAAATATATTTATTTTGAGGTAGTAGGCGGGCATACTTCTAGAGCCAATGGTTTCCTTATGGCAGCTGGCATCTGTTTTGCATACGTGATCCTTAAGGAGCAGAGGATATTGATTTATTGAAGGAACTTAGAGCTTGGGGCTTTTAATGAACGGCTGCAACTTTCCATTGATGGATATATAAAGCATGTTCAGTCAGTTAATGCTTAATATCACTGACAGGCACGTGAGAAACTTTGTGCCCCGTGGCAGCTTCCCTTCTGGGCTTTGTGGCCTCTCACACAAATGTATGTCTTTTACAGTACAGAAATGAGCCCACTCATCTCACTCTACAATCCTCTGTGGGGACAGGGCATTCCTACAGTGCGTAGGTAGGATGGGTACTCCTCCTCTCTACTTCTGTCATGATCCTCACCAGTTTATCTTGCAATGAAACTGAGATGCCCTCGCTGTTACAGTCTCGCTGCTAACAGACATTGCTGATCCCATCATAAATCTTTCCCCAGTCAGTCCACACCTAGCTCCATATGCCCTTATGCCCTGTTATGTCGGTATTGTCACATTTGTGTAAATAATGTTATTGCTTGTTTCTTTAAGATGAGAAGTCAGAATTTTGCTGCAATCTGTGACCTATACTACAGCTGTTGCCTCACTTGTACTTTTACCTTTACTTGCTGAAATTTGAGGCAGTGAAACAGTTACAATTAACTTACATCACCCAAAAAAAAAAAAAAAGCCTTTAACTTTCCTAGTCAAACTGTGATCTTTTGGCAATATTGGAGCAGTGTTTTGGAAGTAGACTATTTGCTAAAGAAAAGTTGCAACCTCATTTAGATGATTGCCTTATTTGCAGAACTGAAAATCATTGTCCTGTATCTAGTCATCTGCCTCAACTTTGCACAAGATTTAGCTTTATGTTAGACGTAGCTAGAGATGAAAGTGAGGACTTCCAACTTTTTAGCTTTTCTCAGTTAAACATTAATTCATTCTAGGGCTTGCTTTGAGAAACACAATTATAATAACTGAACCAAGATGTGTTTTTCAGCCATCTCTTTCAGGCTGTGGTTTTTACACAGCCAACCTGCACGTTTGTGTGCAAAATTGGTTGTTTATTTTAAGCCCTACTTCTGCCCACCTACTTAAAAGGCTGCCTCAGAAAGGAAGTTAATGATGTCCAGTGGGGACAGGAGAAGAAATACTGCCTTAGACTGTAAAGACATACACAAGCTATACATTAGGAAAATTTTCCTAATGGTAATGATAGATAAGCGCGGGAGTGGATTGCCAAGAGAAATCACTTCACTGGACATTTTCAAGAAAAGGGTAGAAAATGTCTGTCAAGACAAATTTAGGTATTGCTGATCCTGCTTTAGGGTAGGAGGAGGGACCAAATGACCTCATGAAAACCCCGACAGACCTATCTTTTATGATTCTCTGTCTTTCTCAGGCTATTGAATATACCCACTGTCACTGTTCTTACTTCCTTTTCTTAACTTATTTTTTAAATACAAAAAATACAGTTCTCATCAGGACCAAATGATTCCTGAAGGCCTGCTGTTGAATAGTAAATATAGATATCCCTCCCACAGCAGTGCTGTGCAATTCTTTCATGTATTTTAAATGTTATTTCATTGCTAGCATTTTAGAATTATTTTCTGACTGCTGCCAGCCATACCTTGCTTGACTCTCGGTATGTGATTTTGTACTATCTGGTTTAGTTTGCTAAGGGGAGCTCAGCTGATGTATTAAATCTGCCATGCAGAAAACTCACAGGCATAACGAGAGATGTGCATCTGCACAAAATTCAGTCTGGAGTCCTTAATGTCCAACATAACAAGACAAGCAAACAGGCAACAATAATTAAGTTAATTATTCATAATAATTTTCTATTCTGATCAGCTAGAAGTGCAATGTTCCTTCACTGTGAAATGCTGGCGCCCTATTAGCTTAAAAATGGAAAAGTTTAAAATAGTCTATTTTACTTTAGTTTTAGTGTAAAATTATAAGACAATCTCTTTCTGCAGATGTGCTTTGGTATCTTCTGTTAATTTGTATCACGTTAGGGTGAGAGAGAGACATGAAAGTGAGTAATTGTTCTGCCCTTACAAATAAAAGACACTATTAATATCTAAGTCACGTTGATGCCGTCATTTGTTTCTTGTATTTTCTTGTGTTTATGCTACTGCTAAGATGGAGTGACTTTCAACTTATTTTAGTAATTCTTTGCTGTCTCAGGTGCAGCATGGGGTGAAGTTTAGGGGCAGGAGGCAGCAAAGAAAGTGTATGGCCCCTGGTAGCCAGGTGCTGAAGTAGGGCAGCATCAAATACCACTCTGCTCCCAGTAACACACCGGAATAAAGTTCATCTAAAAAGACTTGACTTTGTAAATTCTCCTCTCCTTCTAATGAAGTTATAAATCTCTTCAGGAGGGGAGAAATTAGGGAAAACCCTTAAAGACTTTCTTAGATTGTGCCTGCTTTCTTATTTGTTGTACACCACAAAGATAGAGAACCATCGTATGATCACTGCTAGTGTTATTTGCTGGTGTGAAAAAAAAAAAAAAAATGTTGAAAGCACCTTTGCAGCAGCTACAGAGTTCCTCTGACAGATTTCTGTGGTTGCAACTGTAGCTGAGTTGCATGGCAATTTCCCATTCCCCTCCAGAAAGTCTGTGCTACCTGACCAGCCCGCACTCCAGCTTCCCAGCAGCTTTGCCTGCAGCAAGCCTAGGGACCACAGAAAGCTCTAACTGGTTTTGTCATCCCCAAATGCCAGCAGCCACATCCAGAGCACCCAAATCCTTCCTTTTATTTAAGTGACGTTGGGGTGGCAGCCATGCTTGGGTTGTGTCTGTGCAGCTCTGCACTGTGACAGTGATGTATCATGCTGAAGGCAAGCTCAGGAGCTTTCAGGACTAGTACATAAATCTCTCCTGTTTTATATCTGACAACTGCTATTGCAAATCTGTGCTAAGCCTTCATTACTCTGCAGTTGAAAGGAAACCTTGAAAAACTTCTTTTGGAAGGTAGTCCTCCTTGGGCTAGTACTAAAAATGTTCACAGTTATTATGTAATACTTTATCACAGCAAAATAGGCATAATATAGATATTTATTAAAACTCTGTCTTGTAATAATATTTCTTACTGTCTACATAAAAAAATGGAAAATGTACTAAAAAACAAAATAATACAATACTTCATTTATTACTTTTACTTTTTCTTTTACAAAACTTAAAACTGCGACTTTGCTTTTGTCACATTCAGAGAAATAATTTAGTTCTGAACTTTGTGGAAATCTCAAAACCAAGGATATATAGAATCATAGAATCATAGAATGGCTAGAGTTGGAAGGGACCTTAAAGATCATCTAGTTTCAACCCCCCTGCCCTGGGCAGGAACACCTTCCACTACACCAGGTTGCTCAAAGCCCTGTCCAACTGACCTTGAACACTTGCAGGGATGGGGGATTCACAACTTCTCTGGGCAACCTGTTCCAGTGCCTTACTACCCTCAGGGTAAAGAATTTCTTCCACATACCTAACCAAAATCTTCCCTCTCTCTGTTTGAAGCCATTGCCCCTCATCCTATCACTAAATGCCCTTGTAAAAAGTCGCTCTCCAGCTTTCTTGTAGGCCTTTTATATGCGGAAGGCTGCTATAGGGTCTCCCTGCAGCCTTCTCTTCTCCGAACTGAACAACCCCAACTCTCCCAGCCTTTCTTCACAGGAAAGGTGCTCCAATCCTCTCGTCATCTTTGTGGCCCTCCCCTGGACTCAGTCCAACAGGTCCATGTCCTTCTCGTGTTGGGGGGGCCAGAGCTGGATGCAGTACTCCAGGTGGGGTCTCACAAGAGTGGAGTAGAGGTGTAGAATCACCTCCCTCAACCTGCTCGTCACACTTCTTTTGATGCAGCCCAGCATACAGTTGGCTTTTTGGGCTGCAAGCGTGCATTGCCATCTCATGTTGAGCTTTTCATCAACCAACACCACCAAGTCCTTCTCCTCAGGGCTGCTTTCAATCCATTTTCCACCCAGCCTGTATTTGTGCTTGGGACTGTTTTCCACCCCGTGCAGGACCTTGCACTTGGCCTTGTTGAACTTCATGAGGTTTGAATGGGCCCACCTCTCAAGCCTGTCAAGGTCCTCCTGGATGGCATCCTTTTCCTCCAGCATGTTGACCACACCAGACAGCTTGGTGTCATCGGCAAACTTTCTGAGGGTGCACTTAATCCCACTGTCCATGCCACCAACAAAGATGTTGAACAGCACCGGTCCCAATGCCAACCCCTGAGGAACGCCCCTCATCACTGGTCACCACTTGGACATCGAGCCATTGACCGCAACTCTGAGTCTTACCATCCAGCCAATTCCTTATCTGCCAGGTGGTCCATCTGTCAAATCCATGTGTCACCAATTTAAAGATAAGGATGTTGTGCAGGACAGTGTGCTTCATACAAGTCCAGGTAGATGGTGTCAGTTGCTCTTCCCTTATCCACCAACATTCCAAACCCCTTGTAGAAGGACACCAAATTTGTCAGGCACGATTTGCCCTTAGTGAAGCTATGTTGGCTGTCACTGATCACCTCCTTATTTTCCATGTGCCTTAGCATAGTTTCCAGGACGATCTGCTCCATGATCGTGCCAGGCACAGAGGTGGTACTGAATGGCCTGTAGTTCCCCAGGTCTTCCTGTTTTCCCTTTTTAAAAATGGGGGTTCAGTCAGCGTGAACTTCACTGGACTGCCATGACTTCTCAAATATGATGCATAGTGGCTTGGCAACTTCATCCACCAGTTTCCTCAGGACCCACAGGTGTATCTCATCAGGTCCCATGGACTTGTGCACCTTCAGGTTCCTTAGATGGTCTCGAACATGGTGTTTTCCTACAGTGGGTGGTTCCTCATTCTGTCTATGCCTTTGCCTTCTGTGACTGGGGTGGTGGGGCTAGAGCACTTGCCAGTAAAGACTGAAGGGCAAAAAAGTCATTATATAATGCAGAAAGCTTACAACCCCTCTGGGTGAAATAGTGTCATTGATGACATCACCTGAGTCATGACTTCATCTCATATTTATCTTTGTAGCAGTGATAGAAATTATATTTATAAAAACTAGAATTTGCGGGGGGGGGGGGGCAATTTCTGACTTTGAAAAGGTTTTTTTTCCTTGTTCTAGTGGGATGTAGCCAACATGTCATTCAACCATCCTTGTGAAGCTGCAGTCAAAGATGTTAGAAATCTCAGAATCGTTGACACTGTCTACTCAATAGGGTCCAATCTAAATGTCTAGCCATAGATTTCAGACTGGTGCAGGATCTGCTGGACTCATCTCAGGCATGTGGCTGTAAGAGCTGTGAGACAACAGCACTTTGGCAGAGATTTGTTGCTCAGACTTGTTTGAAATGCTGGTGAGTCAGGCTGTGCCACTGCAGTCATTCAGTCATTTACTGTTGGGTAGAATGTCATTTCTGGCAGAGAAGTAACTCTCCATCTATTACTCCCCTCCCCACCCCCCTACTTAGAGATCATTTGATTTGGGGCACAAATTAAATGCTGTTTACCTGTGATGAACAGATTTGAATTGAGAGGGAGTGGACGATGCCTTATTCAAATAAGATGTTAGACCGACAGTGGCTGGAATGAATGTCAGCACTATGGCTCTATTTCTGGTGTCCCTTTCTCTTTTCTTTTCTCTCTCTTTTTCTTTTTTAAGTGATTCCTTAATATTCCTAAGTAATAATCCTCAGTACTTAGCTAAGCATCCTTTCTCCATTAAAAGACCCAAGATTTGCATGAAGAATAATACTACATCTAGAGTCACGGTCCCTTCACACAATGACCTTCTGACTATCAACTATTTCTATATTTCCACCTCCCCACTGCTTATTTTATTTCCTTTTTTTAATTAATTTCACACCTTTGAAAACAATGTGTGTAGCATTCTCTTCTACTTTCATTTATTATAGCCCTGATCCTAACACACTCTCCTGCTAAGATTTTCATCAGTGGTGATTTAATTACTAACCTTTTTCACTCGTCCTGTTACTAATGTCATCCTTGTGAGTCTTTCACAGTTCTTTTATCCCACAGTTTCTAGTCCTGACTAGAGCTGGTCTGTTGCTAGGACTCCTGGATCCTTCTCGTTGCATCCTTTTGTCGCTGGGGAGGCATGCAGCTTGTGTTGGAAAATCACTATGCCTTCCTTCATTTCAGCCCTCCATTGCTGCCACCACGCGTGTGGTGGTTAGTTGCTCTCAGTCATGTTTCAAGCTATCTTTGGAGTGATTTCCTGGGCAACTGGGTTTGCTCCCTGCTCCAGTTCTTCAGACTGTGGATCACGACTGCAGCCTGGCAGTCGAGGTGCCCTTGCCATCAACCAGTGGCCACACAGCCCTTACGCACTGATCCCTGTGCAAACACGCGTGAATGCCAAGGAGGCTTTGTCCTATCAGCACTAATTGTCCCTTCTCCAGAGAAGTTAATCAGATTCGTTATATCTCTGTGATGACTGCAGTATCTGCCTGAGTGTTTTGCCTCTGGCAGAAGATTGACAAGCCCTCGTTTTCTATTAAAATTGCATGTTGCAACTATATTTCCTTCCCCTGTTCTCGGAATCAGTATGTCCACATAATGGTAGCTTGTTATTTAATGTAACTAGTTCCCTTAAGGGCAGCAGCCCAAAGAATAATCAAATAATCCATTTGAAGGTCATACAAACAATGAATCACCTGAACAGCTGTCTCTTTAAAAACAGGGCTGTAGTTTGATGTTGACGTCGCAGAGATTCTTCATCTTTTGAATATGTTTTCAGATTATGTGTTTTATTTTTGGCACCTCCTTTAAATGATGTACATGATAGACAAATACATAGAGGAAGAATATTTATTTTTAAGGAATATTTTTCAAGAAGAGGATGAAATAAAATTGACCCATAAAGTAATACTTAAAACACTGATTTTAGAACTTCTTGATGCTTATTTGCAAGTCTGTTTTACAATCTTTTCAGTTATCAATATTTTTTAAAAGATCTAATCCCTTCTCATAAATAGAATATTTACATTTCTAGAGAGGAGAGTAAAGTTAGTCTTTTTTATAACCAAAAAACAGGTAAAAGCTTGCTTCTGAGTTGAGTCTTACAGTTTTTTATTGTACTATCTTATGTTTCACTATTGCTCCCTCAGTGTTTCTATCATTGGCAGCACTGAAGCCAGACAGAATAGGAAGGTTAGATCGGATCCAGGTTAGATCCGAGATGAATGTAAATCCCCTGCCCTGCTCCCTGGGCTACCCACAGCCCCCAGTACAGGCCTGAGATACCCATTTGGAGGGCATCCCGCTCCGTAGGGATGTACTGTACTCGAAATCAACACTGTACTCGAAATCAACACTTTTTTTTCCCTCAGGCATGAGACTTAATAGGAATAAGGCACAGAAAAACAGTTGTCGTCTGTTTCTCTGAAAGTCCTTGGGAATACTATGCAATTGGGATCCGGGTCCTCAGTACTGGATTCTGCAGTGGGTTGTTTACAAGTCTCAAGTGTAGCATTTAAAATCTGAGCTACGGAGGTTTTTTTCTCCCCCCTGACAAAGTACATATAAAGTTTTAAATGTCAGCCTCCTACCCAACACAATGGGATGATAACCTCTGCCATGAATAAATCAAGCTGCTTGTTAAAAACATTATCTTGCCACTGTTCTTCCAAGCTCTTTTGAATTCAGACAAATTTAACAGCTTTCTCTTCCATAAAATGATACACTAAGGTTAATTATAGTTCAGGAGCACTCTAAGGTATGATTTGGCTGTTCTGTGTTTCTCAGGTCTAAAAAGAGCATGAGGGGTGCACCTGGAATGAGCGCCTGGTTTGAGTTGTTCCCGTAGAGAATGGGAGGATCAGTTAAGCGATTAAAATGAAGGACTGAAATCGCAAAACTCTCAGGTGTGGTGCCCCTTTTTCTGCCGGGGAGTAGCAGGGTGGTGGGAGAGTCTCGCCCCCACACCTACGTGCTGTGCCTCCATGGCAGGTAGGCTGTGGCCTTGGGAGCAGGGGCTGAGGAAGGGAATTCTGGGTGCCCCACCACTGTTGCTCCCTGCCTGGCCTCTTGCCAGCTGCAGATATCAATGTGCCTCCAGCTCTGGGTGAAAAAGGGATAATAACACTCACCTCCTGCACGTCGGGGTGTCACGAGGATTGATTCATTACAGTTAGTGCAAGCAATTATGGAACCTTCTAAAGAGGCTGCAGAAATGCTAATACAGTCATCGTTAGTCATTGCCCCCTTGCTCTTAGCTCCTGTTTTGTACTCCTGAAGCAAGGCTTGCAGCAGCATTTCCTTGTGCTCAATGAGATGCCTGGGAAGAGCCCCACCATATTGCAAGAGCAGCAAGGCACAGCGTGGGGAAGAAGTTAAATCATCCTTGTACTTCCCTGCCGGAGGAAGAGCTGCAGAGGCTGGCGAGACCTCAGCCAGGGATAAAAGGGTCGGTTCTTGAAGTTCCTCCTCAACTGTGCTTCCCACGCGCATCCTGCTGCCGGGATGCTCCCTTCTCTCTTTCCACCTGCTGTATGCATTTGTTCTCCCCGTGATGTGTGAAAGCCCATAGGGGAGCACACTACTCCTAGGAGTAACAGTAACTCAAGTTGCATTTTGCTGTGTCTGTTGAAATTCATAGGTATGATCTTCTCATAGCTTCACACGTCTCCCCCTCTCTTACCACCAGGCAGCCCACAGCCATTGCTGACATATGTCCCAGAGGTAGTTCAGATACTTTCACAGGGGGTAAATGGTAGATAGGCAAGCTTCCCTTCAGCCAGTCGTACCTCTCCTCTCCCCTCTACGTCCTGCCTACGTACGCTAATGCATGGCTTCCCACTCACATCTCTATAAATTTCCTTTGTATTTGTTACCCTTCACACTATGGCAGAAGGGAATCTTAAAATGCTTTTTCTTTTCCCCATAGGGAAGGCCTTCAGAGCTAGGAAAAGATATTTTAATACAGCTCAGAGACTGAGCTGCTGTGGTAGGTGCTGCACAGAGAAGCAAGCACACCACATGCTGAAAATCACAGTCTGGCTGAGTGGAGGGGGTTCCCACTGTATGCTCTGTGCATGCCTATTCCTGGAAAACCTGTGAATGTTCTGATGAAAAGCCATTTGGAAGGCTGTGAGAAATGTTTGTCTCTGTTATTATCTCCTTATTTCTCTTCTTTGGAGAGGGTAGACAGCAGCACCAATGGTCCCATACTGATGGCAGCCTAACTGCCCACTAAGAGCATGGTGCTGCCAGGGACAGTAAAACCCACATGAGCTAGTGCAGGAGCACAGGAGCAGTTTTTTACTTGCATCCCGAGATCTTAGTGCGCTCACAACAGAGAAGGGTATCCATTAGCTTGCTATAGTCTTCTCATAATGAATATTGATCCATTTTCTTCTGCTGACTTTAAGCTTAGTTTGTTCCTGTTTAAGGAGGCAGGACTGGGCTGTTAACTTAAGCATAATAAAGTTGAGGAAAAAACATGACTCAAACTTTCCCATTGATAAACCTTCAGCAAAACTCCAAGATTTGACTGGCTAAACATCTAGCAACTACCTATCTAATTAATTGCTTTCTTATCTTTAGATAAAAACAACTCTTTATTTACCATTTTCCTGTTACTGAATATCTTCTCATTAGTGAGTAGTGAAGAGCTATACACACAAAAACCTGCCTTCAAATATGCAAATTGCTTCCTTCCTTCTATGAATGGATATTTAGCACAGCTATCTGTAGTGAAAGGAGCAAGGTTGGTAATACAGCCATTGAGAGTGTATTATTGTGTTGGGCTTTTCTTCAGTTTCTACTTTCAAATAGCTTTATTCTTAAATAATATGGAAGTAACATTTTTAGCAAGTTACCAGTTTCGGTAGGGAAGGAAAATTCCGTTTTCAACCCCAGTGCTGACCTGCCCTTTCTAGTCACCAAGAAAAATACTTTCATTCATGAAAAGTACATAAAAAAGCTTTAAATCCTACAATTTTTCTAATGATATGCTGAATGCTATGAAAGCACATAGCCCTGTGAATTCTAATTAATTGGAAATCAGGTCCACAATTCATCTGGGCTATGAAAATCAGAATATATTCTAAGATATAATAGACGTGCAGCATCTTTTTTATATGCTTTCTGTTTCTTGAGTCCTTGAACTTTGCATTCGTGTGCTTTCTTCACCAACTGTGAAAGCTCAAGGTTTTTTTCCTTTAACTCAAAAGGTTTTGCAAGCCTCGTGAGATGAGTTTTAAGAAAAACATAATGCATTGCAGAAGCGTAATAAATAGCAATCACTGGGAGCACTAGATTATTCCTCCCTCTAGTGGCTGGCTGGCTCCAGTGAGAATAAATGGAGCTCTTTATTAACATCTCAAGGAATTATTCCATTAGTTTAGCTACTGGGAACTTACTTTTTTTAGGCTAGCATCCTCCAGCTCCCTGCCTGCTTGGTAATCCATGGTGCCTCTGTGCACACGTCCATGACTATGCTACGTGACCAACTTTTCAGTTTTTCAAGGCCGCTTCTCCACAGTGTTCTCAAGCTTTCCCTGTCCTGTCTGTACATTATGCTACATGATTCCCAGTAGCAGTAATGTAAAGAAGGTCCCCCACCTTCTATTGTCTTTCTGTGGTTCCACACGGTACACTACACCAAATCCAGGTAATTTATCACAGCTGGTGTCTGATGTATGCTAAAGTGAAAAAGTGATGAATTTGATGCATCTTAGTTTATCTAGTCATGATGCAATACCAGGAACTGTGTTTGGACAGTGAGCAGGGTATTAGTGCTTCCTCCATCTACCTGGACGTGTCAGTGCATGCCCATACACCAGTGGGCAGCTCAGGCATGTTCATGTCATCAAGAGAGACCAAACACATCCCTTCATGGATAGCTCAGGAAAACATAAAGGTGTTGCAGAGCTGGAATGGTCCACTTAATTTCACCTGGCAGCAACCCCTATCTACTTCATCAGAGGGACAAAATTCAGTGGGTTGACAAATCGGCCCTCACCTGGCACATCACAGGAGAAGCCAGAGTCCCAGAACGCTGAGCAACCTTCAAAGGTGGCCCTGTGCAACGCACCTGCACACAAAGACATGCTGGTGTTCAGACATCATCAGACAGGTCTCTGCCCTGTTGCTCTTGATAATAAGAAATGGATTAATATATTATCATAATTTCTGTTTTCTTAATCAAGGTGACAAAAAATCTGAGCAGCAAAAATACCTGCTATATGTACAACCACCATTTAAGGAAAAGGTCATCTAGGAAAGAGGATACCTACTCATACAACTCAATTAAATTATCTAACTGCAGGGAAAAATTGCAGCCCCCCTCGTAAGAGTTGTGAGGCTTGAGAAAGTAATATAGGTTTCAAAGTAATATAGGTTTTTAAGCTTTGCTTAAAATTGACATTTTAGGCATTAAACTTTTCCATAGCTGACTGAAGTTTTATTAGGCTGGAGATCTTTTCAAGGAGTTCTATCTTACCTCAGCAAAACCATTGACTTGAGATGATACCGTAAATCACCATCCATAGTCAATAATGGTTTTAATCGAAAAATGCATTTCTTCTGAAGTACCTTTTGACCATCACACCAAACACACTTTATTAACCAGCTATTCCACTTTATATACAATATATGTCTCTGGGGCTGAAGTTTATTATTTCAGTCGTCCTGTCACCTTTGCCTCTAGTAATATAATAAAAATATAGTGCCGCTATTCTCTTCCATAGAAGAACCTCAGTCATGTTTGCTAAGTTTAATTCGGCATCACAAAGCCACCTGAGAAGCACTGTAGGGAAGTATTAACATACCTGTTTGCTGAGCCTGAGAGTTTATATGACTTATCCTCCAGGTCACACAGCAAATTTCTGTCAAGACTGTAATCTGAACCCATGAGCCACAGTCCATTTTCAGTGGATTTAAATGCCAGGTTGAAGTTATTTATGCAGAAAATTTTAGAGTTTATCTTTCCTTTCTTTTTTTCTGCTATGCTGTTTTACACAAAAATATAGATATCCAGATATTTTCACCTTCCAAGTAGGACAGAAGGCCATCTTCAGCTTTACCATGTATCTTATCATTGTGTTTTGAAAACTCATTCACAAGTGGTTGGTTGGTCTGTGATTTATACAGGATAGAATGCACACTGTTAATCAGTCCTCTGTAAGGAACTAGCTTTATTCCTTTTCTTATGCAAATACAGAAGTTTAGGCACTTTTTCTCTTTTTCATCTGGCCTTGCTGGATTTTTTCGCTTTAATTTTTCATTGGAAAAGAACAGTGTCCCAATTCAGTAAAGCACGTATTTTAATTCTGACAATTAAATTCAAATAAATATTTGGAAATATTTAAGAATGCCTACAAGACAAGAGACCAGCTGACTTTCTCAGGAGTTAAAGGCTTTCTTCCTTTAAAATGAGGTTCAAAACCCCTTTGAAGATCCTCAGCCCCAAAAAGCATTCACTATTTGGAAATATGTTTTACATCCTCATTGCCTCTGTCTGAATCACTGCACGTTACACTAGCAGCATGATGAATGGCATGATAATTGGTTCTCCATTCCTTTACTGCCAGACCCAAATAAATATTTCCGGGTATTTCTTTTTCACGTGATTAAAAGATACCTATTTTAAATCACAGAATCATAGAATCATATAATAGTTGTGCCTGGAAAAGACCTTTAAGATCATCAAGTCCAACTGTTATCTAACTCTACCAGGCCCACTTCTAAACCGTATCCTTGAGCACCATATCTAGATGGCTTTTAAATACATCCACGGATGGCAATTCAACCACTTCCCTGGGCAGCCTGTTCCAATGCTTGATAACCCTTTCAGTGTAGAAGTTTTTCCTAATATCTATCCCAAACCTCCCCTGGCGCAACTTGATGCCATTTCCTCTTGTCCTAAATAATTTAAAAAAAAAAAATCTTTTCAGTCCTCAGATGGGTTTGGCACTATTATGCATGCTTCTCAAGGCATTTTTTTTCCTTTGTTCTCTCATACTCCAAAATATAATTAGTTCTGCTTTATCAGGGTTCATTCTGTACAAGTTTGGCCAAATGATAGCCTACAACACAGAAGGTATCTGTTTTTAAAATAAGACCAAAAAAAAAAAACCCAAAAATGTGTGTTAAGCATAATTTTACATCTTTTGAGCAAACTTCTATTTATTGGTAAAGTTTTCATAATGGAAACCAACTTCAGACTTCCACCTCAAGGTATTCAGTACTTTGGCCATGTTTATAAAACCATTGATAAGCCAGCTTGCCCAGACCACAATATATTTCACACATTCCTGAAATAACAGGTTATCACTTCATGTTGCATCTCAGTACAGCAGATGTCTTTTTGCAATCCCTGCAAAACAAAACTGGAAAGACTTTGGAATGGAGAGAGTTATAAAATACACATGGACAGCTGGGGGTTTTTTTGTTATCTGGGTTTCTTTGGGGGATTTCGTTTGATGTAAAAGCACCTGAAGGGAAAGTGGTATCAGCTTCCTGTTTCTGAGGAATAGCTCTGGTAAAGTTACATTGAGGGGAAGTCTCCCTTCTTCTGGGGTGTCACTTTTGCTGTGCAATATCAGTGATAAAAGGAAAAATCTCCCAGAGCAGCAGAGACCGCTGCCCAGAGAATCAGTAGTGAATTTGCAAGAAACACTACTGCACACCATTATTTTTTCATTTACTTATATTCTAGACATTACTGTAAATAGAATTATAGAAGAAAAGGTTAGTATTGCCAGCTTCTTTGGTATGACAGGAGAAGCTGCAGGGTCTTTTCTAAGTCAGTGGTAACTTTATTTGAACGATTTCCCCCAAAATTGTTTTTTATCAGGAAGGAATGGCTGCAAGTCATATCTGAGCTTCAAGCTACACTTACCCAGATACAGCTTGGAAAACTGGCTGTAGAATTATCCAGGAGGTCACTGCTCTGTCTTCTCGTCCCCCTCTCAACCCCTGTGCCATCAGGAGTAGCTTGGATTTCAAGTCACCACCTCCCCAGTGTCTGCAGAGAAACAAAATGTAATAAGTTAGAAGTACTTGCTTAGAAAAGAAGAAAAAGCAGTCTTCTCTTCAGGCACTTTAAACTGCTTGGTGTTCTTCACATACAAACCAGCTAAAATAGAGGATACCAAAATAGCCACTTAGTAGCATTGCACATACGATCTTTCAAAATGAACCCATCAAGAGAGAAGAGGAGAGAAAATCCATGGTCACAACCAGCACATATTAAGTCCAGGTCAACAGTTTGCAGGTGTTATCAAGACATAATGTGCGCCCACAGCGGGTGAGATACTCAAAGTAGTTGTCATGTAGCTTACTTGGCCCTGTATTGGATCTTGCTTTCCCAGACATTCATTTGGAGGTCGTGCTGTTACTCAGAGATGTAAGAAGATGAGCTCAGCCCTTTAGCGCACTTGGACTTGGGATTTTTCCCTTCTCTCTTATAAATTTGCTAGCCTACCCTCCTCATTGCATTAAAATGTACTTGCTTTTCAGAGTTCTCCAATAGTTCAGATTGCGTTGCACATCTGTGCAGCTGGTGTTGAATCTGCTTTTTCTTTTTTTTTTTTTTAGTAGGTATCAGAAACTTTTGACATGACAAAGACTGAATAGGAAGTGGAAAAGTGCTGCATATGTAAAATGCTTTTTTGTAAAATGCAGGTGGCTGCTTATTTATGTGAAGGTTTTGGAGTAACGGTGTTGACTTGCAAAACTAAGATGTGTTCCTAATCTCACTGGGAGATGTTTATACAGATCTACCCTGGATGTTTGGAAATTTCTTTCTGAACTAGGTGACTAAGAAGCAGGCACATGGTAGGGCTTGCAGGCTCAGGGCCGTGCAGTGTGTGGGTGACCATCACCTGGTTTCGGGTCCATGTGGAGTTGAGGACACTGAACACTGAAAATACATAGCAATTTGTTGGGAAAAATTGCTCTTAAATAAACACTGCAGTGACATTCAACAGCAAATACTTTTTTAGTGTTTACTGGAAAACATTATTTGTAGATAAATACTGCCCAATGTTGTAACTTGGAGTAGCACAGGAGGACTTTCAGTTATGGGAAGTCTGCCCAGAAGATGCCTTTTAGCTGAGCTGGAGCGCTATCCTCCCACTCCCAGGAACAAGCCAGAGCTCTGGCATAAATCGTGGTGCTAAACAGGGAGGGCTGGTTGTGCAGCCAGCTCAGCACACGGCTGGGTGACATTCCTGAAAAGTAACTGCTCTTCTCCTGCGGTTTGGCAGAGGGATATAATTCTTGTTTTTTCCCACTGGCAGAATTAATCAAATTTTTAAGGTATGAATGGGGGAGACCTGATGTTTAAATTAAGCAGGTGAGGTGCGAGCTTGTGGAGACTGTGATTTTTGTAGAATAGGATAAGGACTGCAACAGGGAATATCTTGATCTCAGATACCCTGAGGTTAAAAAAAGAAAAAAAGCTGTCTGTCAGTATTCTGAGTAGGAGTAAACTTAATATTAATACAGACTGAGACTCAAACTTCAGTTCTCACCACAAATGTGTCAGAAGTGCAGATGCGCAGGTATGCGAGAGGATGTTTTGAGTGTGTTACCAGATATCCAAGAGGAGGAAAATGACAGTATGGTTTGACTCATTTATGATAATAGCAGCAATTACAGAAACAGTGGTGAAGCAGTCCATGTCCAATGCCAAAAGCTGTGCCTGAGCAAACGTGGAGGCATCTCCTTCCCTCCTTCTTAGAGGTCTTGCCCTCAAACACATGCTTTCAGGTGGCTGGCTGGCAGACCGAAATGCTTGAATTGCTAATATAAGAGGTTAATCTGAGCAGACTGTGGATGACTTTTGAGTCCCACCAGAGGGTAGAGGTGGCACAGAATTACATAGGTTGGAAAAGACCTTTAAGATCATCAAGTCCAACCATCAACCTAACACTGCTAAGTCCACCCCTAAACCATGCCCATAAGTGCCACATGTACACGTTTTAAATATGTCCAGGAATAGTGACTCAGCCACTTCCCTGGGCAGCCTGTTCCAATGCTTGACAACCCTTTCAGTAAAGAATTTTTTCCTAATATCCAATCTAAACCACCCCTGGAAAAACTTGAGACCATTTCCTTTTGTCCTATCACTTGTCACTTGGGAGAAGAGACTGACCTCCACCTTGCTACAACCTCCTTTCAGGTAGTTGTAGAGAGTGATAAGGTCTCCCCTCAGCCTCCTCTTCTCCAGGCTAAGTCACTCCAGTTCCTTCAGCCACTCCTCATAAGACTTGTTCTCCAGACCCTTCACCAGCTTTCTTGCCTTTCTCTGGATGCGCTACAGCACCTCAATGTCTTTCTTGTAGTGAGGGGCTCAAAATTGAACACAGTATTCAAGATGGGACCTCACCAGTGCTGAGTACAGGGGGACGATCACTTCCCTAGTTCCGCTGGCCACACTATATCTGATACAGGCCTGGATGCTATTGGCCTTCTTGGTCACCTGGGCACACTGCTGGCTCACCGATGGCTGTGAACCAACACCCCCAGGTCCTTTTCCACCAGGCAGCTTTCCAGCCTGAGCCTATAGCACTGCATGGGGCTGTTGTGACCCAAGTGCAGGACCCAGCACTTGACCTTGTTGAACCTCATAGCATTGGCCTCAGCCAATTGATACAGCCTGTCCAGTTCCCTCTGTAGAGCCTTCCTACCCTCAAGCAGGTCAACATTCCCGCCCAACTTGCTGTTGTCTGCAAACTTACTGAGTGTGCACTCGATCCCCTCATTCAGATCATTGATAAAGATATTAAACAGAACAGGTCCCAATACCGAGCCCTGGGGAGCACCACTCGTGACCGGATGCCAACTGGATTTAACTCCATTCAACAACACTCTTTGGGCCCAGCCGTCCATCCAGTTTTTTACCCAGCCCATCCAACCCATAAGCAGCCAGTTTCTCCAGAAGAATGCTGTGGGAAACAGTGTCAGAGGCTTTACTAAAGTCTAGGTAGACAACATCCACAGCCTCTTCCTCATCCACTAAGTGGGTCACCTTGTCATAGAAGGAGATCAGGTTTGAAAGGCAGGACCTGCCTTTCATAAACCCATGCTGACTAGGCCTGATCACCTGGTTGTCCTGTACATGCCGTATGATGGCACTCAAGATGATCTACTCTATAACCTTCCCGGCACTGAGGTCAGGCTGACAGGCCTGTAGTTCCCTGGATCCTCCTGCCAGCCCTTCTTGTGTATGGGTGTCACTTTTGCTAACCTCCAGTCAACTGGGACCTCCCCAATGAGCCAGGACTGCTGATAAATGATAGAAAGTGGCTTGGTGAGGACTTCTGCCAGTTCCCTCAGTACCCTTGGGTGGATCCCATCTGGCCCCATAGACTTGTGTGTGCCTAAGTGCTGTAGCAGGTCAGTAATCACTGAAGTAACCAAGAACATAATGTGATGTGGGATCAGATGGGTGAGCCTGGCCTGGCTGAGGGGAGCTGAAGGAGCACCTTCTGCAGGAAGGAGGGTTTGACTTTTGTGCTGGCAAAGAGAGAACTCATCAAAGCAGTGGTGGAGGGCTTTAATAGGAAGAGCACTAAAGGATTCATCCTCAACCCAACATGGGCCAAAGGGCTCCAGGCAGGGCTGCAGGCATGGCTGACCTGCTCAGGCCCTCTGGCACTGTTTGTTCTTATTGCTATCCCTGATACAAGGCAAGAGCTTTTCCAGCTTAGATAAATATATCTCTCTTTTAGAGAGCAGCACTTGTTCCTGGGGTTATTAGTGGCAGCCCAAAAGAGACTTGAGCTGAAAAAGGCAAGAGCCTCGTGTCACACAAGGCCTTGTGGTCTAGGTTCAGACATATTTCCCTCAAGCAAGAATCTCCAAAAAGCCTTTTAAGCATGTACTCAGTAAGATTGTCAATAGGGGCCATGAAGGCCCGCAGCTTTCCTCAGAGGGTCTTCTGAGAGGAAAGCTACTCTTCTCAAGCTGGGCACTCTCTACAATGTTGTATCTTACCCTGCTAGGTGTGACAAGAAAGGATTCTCTTCTAGTGTAAAGAAAAATTTTGTGGTGTTGTACAGAAAAAGCTTACCCGGGCATCACTGTGTTGAGCTGGTTCATCTGGGTTGAACTGTTTCTATGCTTCAGCATCAATTTTCACTCTCCAGGGTGGAACAGAAGAGCGCTCACAACTATTCCCCCCTACACACACACCCCCACATGGGAATCAGCACCAGCATGTAGACCAGATTTCTGATTAAAGAGAATTGTATAATGGCTGTCTGCATCATCTTCCATCTGCTTCTCTTACCAACTCAACTGCATATGGCATTATGTGCCCCTTCCGTGCTGTTCTCTGTTCTTTCTCCGTGTCTAAAAACCACGGAGAAGATACAGCACATCAATGGCAAGGGAAAGGTTCCTTGAATTCATTAGCCTATTTTGTTGTTTTTGTTGTTGTTGTACACAGCACCTGAGAGGATCTTGGAAACAAAGGGGAAGCTTTGTTTTAATGTATATGTGAATTTATATGCAGTAGTCAGCTTGCTTTGCTAACATTTTTATACTTATTAAGGGCTAAAGATGCTCTTGAAACATGGTCATACAACCTCAGCACCCCCACACCCCAAAAAAAACGTAAACCAACCCAATGATTCCGTGTCCTTTGAGAGGGAAGTGGGTTTGTAATAAAATCACAAAGAGGTTTCATGGCAGATTCTGAAGCTGGCAGTAGCCAGACATAGAGTTTTAAAAGGGACTGTACTTTTTAGAAGCCTTTGCTACTAAAAAATGTTGTTCCAGCTCCTGCTGTCCTTTATCAGACAAACGGGAGCTCTCTGGCAGGACACCATGTGCTTACTCAATAAACCCACAACAGCTGGAGATAGACACGTTAGAGAGTTATATGACACCAAACTGTGTGGAATTCTGGATTTATTTTAGGTGCTTTCATTTGCAGCCCTACCAGAATCTGTAAAATCGGGCAGAGACAAATACAAGTACTGCAATTTCTTCCTCTTCTCACCCTGTGACAAACCCTGTGACACTGGCATGTCCCACCAGCTTTGTGGTATGTGTTGGCTGGTCCATGCAGCGAGGACGATTTATAGTCTGATTAGTGAAATCTTTTATAACGCAAAAGGAAGCAGATGCCAATTTTGTGCTGATAACATTGAATTGCTCTTCAGCAGATGAGTTTTTTTCTGGTTGTCTCCAAGTTTTAGATTTTTCTTTCTCACACTTGGCTCTTTAGCAACACACTAAGGACTTGAAGTGAGGTTTTATTATTTTTCTTAGCTTCAAGGTAGGGAATCCCCATGAGGAGGTTCACTTGATTATAAACAAAAACAGAAAAGGAGATTTTCAAAACCCGGAAAAATCCTTGCTGAGGGGGAAGAATGCCCCAAACTGCTTATGTGCTGCCCGTGTCTCCATCCGTAGCATGACAGATTTGTGTTCGCTGCACTGAAAAAGCAGCAGAACATAGGTGCCAATGTGATCAAATTACCCCAGCCTGGTGACCTGTGTCATGACCAGGATCAGACAGATGCACTTGAATGACTTTGTTCTGTACATGTTCCTCCCTGATGTCCTTCAGTGCTTGCCTTGTGTCAGTCTGCCCTGGATTATTCTACCTTCTAGCAACACTGAAATGCAAATAAACACAGAAATGTACGTTGGATGTGCCCACCAGCCATGCTGGAGGGGGGGCATTCAGCCTAGGATAATTAAGCCCTGGGGAACTAAGCTGTCCATTGTAGGCTACAAAAATGAGATCTGGGATACCTAGCAATAATGGTGTATTTAAGGTTTATTTTTTCTTGGTTTTGGTTTGTGTGTGGTGTGTCGTTGGGGGCTTTCTGTTTGAAGGCAAATTTTAGCACACTTTCTGCTTTGTCATTTTCTGTTGGCACAGCACAGTACCCATCTGGCACAACGCTGCGCTTTGTGCTATAAGTCTGGATGCTGAACTTGCAGAAGACAATACAGTCTTAGGACTATTTTTCATTGTAACGTTTTTTTATATTGTGTCTGACCTGAAGGGGAAAGAAAGCAGCCATCGCCAGTCTTGTCTCTCCCTTCTTTCATTCAGAAATGAAATGTAATAAATGACAGTGTTTTTCCTAAAGAGCACAGATACGACAGAGTGCATTGTGCTTTCCTAAATTAAAAAGGAAATATTTGAAACTAAACTTGCCTGTTCTCCTAAATTCCTGTTGTCTACCTTCTCTTTGGTATTTGAAAGTCAATTTGAAGGCACGGGAACTCTTCCAGGAATATATTCAAAGCTATTTCACTTTTACTCTGCTAACACAGCATTTTAAACCCTTTAATATATAGTTGAATGAACTAAATTATAGCCAGCATATACAAGTCAGAAGTGACAAGGCAGTATGTAAAGATAGTGTATTGCTTTCCTTCCCCCTTCATTCACCCTGGACCATCACCTGAGCCAGGCACTAGATTAAGATGATTTCCAGCCTCAGACTTCCTGGTACAAACCAGAGCAAATCAGCTAAGCTTAGCTCCTCCCATCCTTACCTATGCTGACCAAATCCTTTAGTCAATTAAGCAAATTAGGGACCAAAATGTGTTTCCATCTGATTGAATACTGTGTAAATACAAACGCATCTGTAAGAGTTGGTTAAAAGTATTTATTAACATGCCCGTTGCAACAGTGGTAGGGGTGATTAGGTGTGTGCCTTTTAAATATTTTCATTTCTATATTTGGATGAATACAGGAGAATCGGCCTCAGTGTCTGAAAGGTACAGAGCAGAAACCAAAGGGTAGCTTAAAGACTTCCTTTACACACCTACACAATTTTCTGTTTTACATGCTTCGCTGAAACACGTTTTCTGCTTAGATGAACACTCTCTTGCCTCTCAGAGCCCCTCACTGGCTTTCAGTAGTGTCTTGCCCGCACAGGCGGGGTACCTCAATCTTCCCTGAGACACCAAGTGGATCGGAGGTGCTTGCCTTCCTTTACTCAGGGGAGCCTTTCTTTCTCCACCAGGACTCAGCAGACTCCATTTCCACACACCTAAGCACAGGGCTGGCTCCTTTTCTGGTCAATCCCCTTGGGACACCCACAGCCACAGCCAGCAGAGTGGCAGAAACCCAAAGTCCTCACCTTCTCCTGATGTCTCTTGCTGTGGTTCTTGGGAAGCACATCCCACCTGTGCACTGTCAGCATGCTGCTGTTGTGGGTGAGTTCAGGACTACCCTTCAGCGCTTGTCCCATGTCACACCAGCAAGCGCTGCAGCACAGAAATGATGCGGCATGCTTGAAGAGCTCATTCAAGGTCTTTAATAACATGCATCCTTCTTCTGCCTATTAATACATCCACTGCAGTGAGTGGAGCTAATGGACCATTTTGCATCGGCCAAAGAACTGTCCCAAAGTCTCAATCCCTTGTTTGTCATACTCAGTTGTGGAAATTATGATGGCACAAACAGAAGTTTAGGTAATTCAGGATAAATAGAAGATGGTCTTGAACCCTTAAGGAAGAACAGAATATTTTCATTTACAGGTTAATGGTAATAGTAACTCTGAGAAAATAAATTAGACTTCAGATCTTCTCCTGTCTTGCATAGCCAGATTTATTCCTAAACGGAATGTTTTCAAAATTTCCAGTGGCATTTCAGCTGTTCACTAAAGTGTACTGTAGAATATAGTGACAATTTATTACACATCTATAAAACCAGTAGTACTCATTATAAATGCAAACCTTCAGATGTTTCTTCGTCTATGCTTCAAATCTTTTTTCTTTTTCTTTTTTTCCCATCACTACATCTAGTGAAACAGTGATTGTAGCAATCAGTAAGCAAGGAGCCACCTCCTCCAACAGCTGCTGATACCCTAGTCTGTTTTATACAACAGATGGGAGGTATGCGCAGGCTAAGACGAGTGGCCACCTGTAAAATATGGTTCTAGATACATGCCAAAGTGGCCAGTTGTATAGTCAGGAACAAAACTAGTCAGAAAAAGGCGGCAGCTGTGCTGACCGCCCACATCTGACACAAGAGGGAAACATTTACTTTCATGGATGGATGTCCTTGTTTCAAGCAGAGTTGGGAAAACATTGTTATGCAACACTAATGCATTCAGAAAATTAATTTCTGTACCTTTTGTGGTGGCTTTCCATGGCACTTGGAGCATCTGATCTGATCTGTACTCTGGCTGCCACAGCAAAATCTTGCTGCTGTGGGTACCTGTGTCTTGTCATACTGGTTCTGATCTGTAAAGGGCACCTGCCTCAGCACTTGCAAATTTCTGCCTGGCAATATCTGTGCGCTGAATTTGGTGATGTGCTGCAGTCTTCTTGTGAGCTCAGCTAATCAGTGAATAGCAACAGTCTCAGGTGACGTATTTGACTAACTGGCAGCTAATCAAGCATATTTGAATTTTGCATGTCACATATTGGCAGCAAACTGTTCACAACATATTCATAAAATACATTTTGAATTAATTTAAGAAATGCATTTCAGGCAACGCTCATCAGGTTCCAGATCTGCAGGGTGGTGAAGTAGCTTGCATGCATCTGAATTTTTTTCTGTTGTATTATTCATACTATCTTATCTTTTTTTAATTTTTTATTTCTTTATTTTTTATCAAGTAAAAGAGAAGAATTTTTTTTCCAAGAGTTCCATGGTTAGTGTTAGTTATCAAAATTCTGTAGCTAACTGCTAGAAACAATCACTTTTTCATAATTTTCTCTTCTTTTTTTTTGAGTTTGGAACACCACGAATTATGATGTATAAAAAGCTTTCTACTTTTGTCATGTGAAATCAAATGGTGTAAGGAGTCAAAGCGTATGAATATGGCTGCTGTGAGCATTGCACCGTATGCACAGTGAAAATGGCAAGCAAAGGCTTTATCTTCATCTTGTGACAGGAATATTGAGTAGTTAGCATAAGTTTACGTCTTTTTATTGGGCAGGCAATTAATAGCCAGAGAACATGGTGCTGTAGAGATGACCTAGATTTTACTTCAGTATTGTACCATTCAGAAACAGACCCAGTTTCTGAACTACTTAGGTGTGTGATTACACAATGGAATTGTCCTCTTAAAATATGTTGACAATTACCAATATTGTGCATGCCACTGGGAAATTGCTCATACTAATTACCTTCGTTAGCTACTTGAATACAAAATATCTGCAAATGCTTGAGGAATTAGACATAAAATGGATTCTCTTCATTCAGGTCAACTGTGTATATATTTCTAAAGACTAGGGGACCAAGATTAAGCCTATAATTAGGTTACAGATTTTTTTTTCATATACCTGCAAACATCCACGTGAGATTTACATTTAAAAATGGAAAATTTAGTTAATGTTTTCATTTGTGTACTTGGTAATACTTGAAGAATATTAAAGATATTCCAATAAAAATTTTGAAGGATCGCCCTTTCAATACTTTATCCATTGATTAATTGTTTAAAAAGAAATATCCCCCAAACAAGTTGTATTGCGTAAGAGGCGTGACATGGATCACTTTTTGTGACTCACTTCTTTATAGGATGCCTCAGATTGTGAAGACAGCACTTAGGTGGCATTTTCAGAGGCTAAAATGTCTCACAGGTGGAGGATTGTAGCTGCATGTCAACCTTTGAGTTGAGTCAACCTTTGCTAGTTGACTCTAAGCACATATGGCAGGAGTGCTGCAGTTTGTGCAGGTTACTGGGGCGGGGGGTGTGTGTGTTTGTTTCTGATTACTTGTGCATCTCACCTGTTGCTGGTATTGGAAAGTTGGTGAATGTTATCACTTCAGTAATACAACTGTGGTTATTAAGCTTCTGATTTGACACCAAGTCATGTAAAGCTATTTCCCTAGCCTATGTTTTCTCAACCTCCGGGTTAAGCCAGGAATAATATAAAATTTAAAGCACATCAAACCTTACCAGGTGCCCCAAGTTCATGGAATGATTTCCCAGGTTAAGACATACCATGAGTGCATTTGTATGCTGTGTATAATCTGCCTACCCTATTTGCCCATGCAACCTTGAAAGCTCTATGAGAAGCAGCCCCGTTACACAGGTACATACACGGGTGTCACAATCACAGCACCAGCAGGTCTAATCAGCACTAGATATCTGCAGAGGAACAACCCTTTGGAGGAATATAGCCCCTACGGTTCCTGCAAACTGCATTTCAAGAAGTTGATGCTCCACTGATGTGTTTAGGATCATGGAGCCAATCTTACTATTGGGTCTTTTCTTTCTTTACCCCATTCCTGGTGAGGCCATTTAGATTTGATGAAATACCTATTTTCTTTTTTTTTCTTTTTTCCCAAACCTCCCAGGATATCCAGTGAACACTCACCAAAGCTTCAGATCCGGAGCCACAGTTACCTGAGGGCAGTGAGCGAAGTCTCCATTAACAGGAGCCTGGACAGCCTGGACCCCGCGGGGCTGCTGACATCCCCCAAGTTCCGCTCCCGCAACGAGAGCTACATGAGAGCCATGAGCACCATCAGTCAGGTGGGTGACACGCACCCGTGGTGGCCCAGAGAGCCGCCGCCATGCTGGACACCGGCAAAGCCCTTGCAATAGAAGAAACTTGATTTTGCTTTAAGTGGCAGCAGGCTGTTGCATGTCTCACATTTTCAAAATGTTTTTAAGAAAAAGAAATGTTTTCACACAGTCTTGTTTCTGAGAGGGTAACATTTGATGATGCCATAACCTGCCCTTTGCAAATGGATGAGTGGCACAACATGCAATTCCGTTGAAGGAGCAGTCTAATTTTTTATTTTTCTTTTCCAAAAGCAGGTGCTCATCAGCAGTGTCTTTAAACAGGGTTCTCTTAAGGATCTTGTGCTTAATACCTGAAATCAAATTTTTTGGAATGCCTCCAATAAAAATAAACCACAGTCATATACTGAGTGAGATGCTGAGGAAAATTAGGTCTGTAGTATTTTGTATTTCACAATTTTATTAGTATTTTATTAGAATTTTTAAAGCTTTCTTTATGCTATTGTATACATTCTTAACACCATGCATCTCTGAACTTTTCACCTATATGTCACAGTGTATATGTTAAGTACAAAGGTATTATTGCCCTGAAATTCTATAAGATCTCTTCATGCTGATTCTAAACTAGAAAAAAAAAAAAAAGTAACAGCTACTGTGACACATTCAGTTTATGAGTTTTGGCATCCTAAAATAGCCTGTCCATGCATACAACATGCTTGTACAGTTGAATTGGTCAGGGACAGATCTGAAAGAAATGCAAAAGTGCCAGTACTCCACAGGGCAGTGGGCCAGTAGTTCATCTGCTAAGTCCTGTAGCTCCTTGGTATGATTTTGGCTTGTTTGCTTAAGTGGATCATTTGGATGAATCACTTGGATAAAAGAATTTTCCTACACTAGTCCAGAAGTGCACTAGGGCAGGATTTGTGGTGCCAGATACTGGCCTCTCATTATTGGCATCTCGAGTCATTGCAATGTCAAAAAAATGCATGACATCATTGATGCCAAAACTTCAGCTGTGGCCATAACAAATATATACATCGTTCAGAATGGAGCTGTAGTTTGAATTTCTGTGGTATTCTATATTTGGGCATTGCAGCCTCTGAGTATTCACCTGTGTATTTTATAGTGAAGCACTTTGCATAGGGTGTGGGCTGATGCTCTACAAAGAGGGTCAGGATGTATCTAGGAGGAAACAGCACTGAAATTCAGGTCTAAGAAGCAAATATGTGAACATTAGATTAGGTTACTTACTTAACTGGACACCTGTATATAAAGCTGTCTGCCACAAAGTGAGTGTTATTTGCCAATATGAAGAAGTTGGGGGTTTTTTTTAAGAAACATTAATTCAGAGGTTTTTATTTGGGGATATGGCTATTCTCCACTATTGTGGGATCGTTCTTTATGATGTACTATCCACTACTCTTCTTTTAAGCCATTTCCCTTTGAAAAAATGCATTCTACTTTTTGTGATTTTCCTTTTCATTTATGTGTACAAATATTCAGTATAATGTTTTCCTTGGTAAAATTCACCCTGGAAAAGAATTTCTAATGTTTTTTTTCCACCACCCTAACACAATCTTATCTTCTCTTGCAATCTCGGCCTTTTGCATGCTTGAAAACTAACAAAACCGTCAAGTGATGGTTTCCACGTGCACGCTTTCTACAGTGGTAATTATTGTGCTTTAATGCCAAGCTCAGGACTCTATTCCTAGTTTAGAAACATGAGTATGCGTTACTAATTAAGCCGAGGTAAATGGTTTCCAGGTTTCTAAGACCTACAGCAAAGCCACATGCTTTTGAATGTTCTTCTGTCAGTGCAAGTCTTTGTCACCACCTAGTGTCTGCTCCATAAAGGGCCTAAGAATTCCCTTTCTCTCGCTCTCAGCCGAAGGAGTCAGCCCAGAGATGTAGTTATTCAAACATTTTTCCCTGCAGCAAAGCTGGTTCCCTTATCAGCCTCCCATTCCCAACTGTTTCTAACCACTTCTACCCTCGAACTTCCCAACCCCTCAGGTTTATCGCTGTGCTTGCCAGAGGGTTGCATTGATAGTGTACCGAGGTTAAGCTGATCTTTAGTTTTTTTCTCACCCCCCCCATAGAAAGAGTGATTTTTGGTTTTCAATGTAATGGTCATAATGGCCAGAGGTTCAACCTCTGCTGTGGGCTCAGGGTGAGATAAACCAGACGCTG
>NW_009647242.1:169488-199408 GCF_000708025.1 Charadrius vociferus | reverse complement strand
AGAGCCTAAACTCTGCTAAATCTCTGCCTAACACCTCTATCTCCCCTTTTTGTACATTATGTCTTTCCCCTAACGATTGTTACTTTGTAAAATGGTATGTGCTTATGTGCCATTCACCTGTTCTTCATGCATGAAAGGATCTTCTAGCAGATGTTGGCCATCGTGCCACTGTAGCTTGTGAGTGTTTGTGCCAGGTAGGCTGGTGTATAGGATGTACCCAACCTGCTCGGTCTTTGCCTGCAGGTGAGTGAGATGGAAGTGAATGGTCAGTTCGAATCCGTCTGCGAGTCAGTGTTCAGTGAACTCGAGTCTCAGGCAGTGGAGGCCCTGGATCTGCCCATGCCGGGCTGCTTCCGCATGAGGAGCCACAGCTACGTCAGAGCCATTGAGAAGGGCTGCTCCCAAGACGACGAGTGCATATCGCTGCGGTCCTCATCTCCCCCACGTACAACCACCACAGTGAGGACCATCCAGAGCAGTACTGGTGAGTAACAAAAAGGGAAATCCAGAGGGGTGGCGGAAAGGGAAGGTACATTTCTGTGCAGGTCCATCAGATCAATGATGAGCTCTTCTTACAGACACCAAGCCCATAAGAAAGTCTGTGTTTCACCCAGGGAGCTGCACAGGCTAATCAGCCTAAAACTACCACAGATCAAGGCTGATGCAGTTGTGGTGCCTTCTCCATCCAAGCTAATTTATTCTGGGCTACAAGCACATAGAAGGGAAGTCCAAGGTCATATCTCCACTTGCTCTCCTCCCCAAAACAGCAATCACAATATGGCAAAGCTCCAGGTTAGCAGCTCTGCTGGCTCTTACCAGCAGAAGGTCCCTCTGCTGAATTTTTCTACAAAAATGAGGTGATCTTTGTCTTTTCTAAAAGTTAAAAATTATTGGATGTGTTGCTTAATGGCTCAGAGAGACTGTCACAGCTCTCTAGGCTGTATCTCAGAGGCAGGAATGAAGAAGGGAAGAAGAGGTCCGCAGGTCAAAATGTGCACCTTCGCACCCTGCTGTTATTCCTTCTGCAGTTGAAACTATTCAAGCCTTGCAAGAGGAAGCAGTTTTGGTCCAAATGTGAGACTTACAAACCTTCCTTTTAATGTTTGAGGTTACTTTTCTTTTGGAAATAACCACGATGAATTCTATATTCTGTCACCAAAATTAGTGCTTAAGGGGAAGAAAAAGCAAGTCAGAAACGAAAATCCAAATTTGTCTCCCTCATTCAGGAAATCAAGAGGCAGAAACCATTACGTGTGTGTGCTCTGCCCTGTGGGATGATGAGAAGCCCTCTTTCTTTTGACTTCTCTGCATCCGTTTGACTGCTTTACACAAGCTTCATTTACTATTCATGTGCTATTCATATTCATGACTAATATTGCCTATTATAAGTATTTCACTGTACCTACTATGACTTTTCCCTGTTCTTTCTGTTCTCTGTGCTTTAAACTTTTACCTTTCTGTATGTTATCTCACAGGTGCAGTTGTTTATACCTTGTAAGTTCCTTATCTCTCACTTCAGTGTTTTTTAAAGCCACTTGTCAATTGGTTTATGTCATCAAAGGACACTTTCAATCCTTTTACCAAAAATGTTTGGCTTAATTCATGATTTTTCTAAAAGTAACAAGTTTAAGTACTGTTGGCAATTCGTTGGTAGTACATCACAAACATCAAAGCGTTTTTAGCAAATGCTGCAGAGCAGTTCTCATCTAAATCACTAACCCTTAAGAAATAGTATTCACGGGACAGCATTCCTGCTGTAAAAGTAGTTCTTGCATGCACGCAGGGTTTGCACCACACCACAAAGACTGGATTTACGTAAGGAATATGTTACTTCTTTGTACAGTATTAGCTTGTGTCAAATATATTCTGGGGCAAAATCTGAAGGATGGGATTTTTCAGTGTGATTTGCCTTTATTAGATCACCTTGGGTATCCCAGAAGGGTTTTTCAGTTCTTTGAGAATGGCTTTGTTAACACTTTTCCTTTATATAAATAACTGTAATCATTAACCCAGAAGAGAATAACTATTTTTCAATTATCTTTATATAAGAGGTTGTTTCTGTCACTTAGAAAAATGGTGCCTGTGTTTGGGGATGATGGTGTATGCATGGAGAAGGTTGGCCGTATGTATCAGCCAAAACCACTGGAAAACCCGAAAGAGGAAAATAATTATTGTAAACTGTCTCTTGTTTATGCTTCTTTTTTGTAGTACAACCACAAACAGAGGCTTGGTCTCTTCTCTGGGTAGCTGGCTTTATTAAAAAATCATACGAACAAAGCTATGTTATTGAAAAATGTAATCCAGCGGGTCTGTCTTGGGTTACTGCTTCTGTAGTCAGGCCCTTAAAATGCAGAGAGGAATGATTTGCAGCCTTCTCTTTGGACATCTATAGAAGCATTTAAAGGCTGTTGTAGTTATTCATTTTCTGCAGTGGGAATTTTACTGAGTTATCTTTCTCAGTTTTTAATTCTTGGGCTCCCAAGGGCCCATCCCTTGCACTGGTAGCATTTCAGACAACTTGTCCTTTCACTACCTGACTTACATACCACTATCCTTTTAATGGGGATTAGAGATTAATTAATTCCATCCAAAAGCATCTGTATTGACTCCCTTGCTGTTGCCTGTGGCTGGCTCACAGAAGAGAAATAACATGAAAGATGTTGTTGAGGGTGTCTATTAATATCTGCTTCAATTAAATGGGAACTGGCACAACAGCTAGGCAGATGTGAAGAAAGGAGAAGGGTATCTCAGTCTTATCTCCACTGAGGTGATGTTTCAAATGCTTTTGTGGGAGACATAAGGGCAGTTATGATCTAAACTACAGATTTAACATCCCCAAATGAGAGAGCTGTCCTACTGCCTCAAAAACACCTCTGCCTGTTCAACCAAACAAGGTTCCTTTCATCAACATTAGCAACTCCCGCGTAGACCTCACTTTTCATTCTCTAATGCACAAAGCTGGGATCATACACTGATATTGGGAATTTCTTTGATTGCTGGAAGCCCAGGAACGTGCCAGCTTTGTGAGGATGGGAAAGACAAGAGAACTGCCTGTCCACTGGATTCAAAATTATTCCTCCAGAGCAATGACCCTCAGCTTTCCAGGACATCTGGATAAAAATATTAAGCAAGCACTATGGACAAAAATCACACTTACCTTTGCCTGTTAGCCTATGCTACGGTGGTTGCAGCCTCAGGTTTTAATTTCCTTTTGCCATATAGTGTTGGAGTTATAGTTCTGTAATTAGGAATACACCTCTGCTGACGTAGCTGTTCAGTTCCTGGAGGTGTTTTCAATTTAAATTCTAAATCCAGTGCTAATGCGCTGGCTGTGACACAGAGCTCAGCTACAGGTGACTGCCCCACTGGTGGCCTCTGCAGCCTGCACTGGTCTTAGTGCTATCACAGCAATGCTGCGGGGTGACTGCATCGGGCTGAAACCGAGCTCAAGTGTGAAAACGGGGCCGCAGGCACAAACCTGTTGTCAGCAACGGGATGAAATGTTGTACTGTGAGTGGGGAAAAAAATTCCAGCCTCACCACAGTGAAGTTTCTGCATGTATCTGGGAGGTGAGTACTTTGTTCTTGAGGCAGTCTGGTGTGTGAAATGAATTTTTATCCTTGTTTTTAAATGAAAGATTTTGAAATGAAGAAGAGAAAATATGATCTTACCACTTTATATGGAAATAGAGACATTTGGGAAATAAGTGCCACATCATGACTTCAGCATGCCTTGAAAGTTAAGCAGGTGAAAAAGTCCTCTCACCCACATATTTGCTGGCTCAGCATCGGTCAGACCCGTGCAGGCAGCTGCAGCCCAGACCAGCCGGGGGCCGTTCCCGGGAGCGGGGCTGTGCGAGCTGGGAGCTACAGCAGCTCTGTCGTGCAGGCATATGTTATACACCATAGCCTGCACTAAAAATTACCACCCATGTCATTTGGTTTCTTCGGAGGAGTTTAATGAGGTGTGAGTTATTACATAATTTGATCCCAGGTTATTTGCAGATGCAACCATTGTAGCTGAAACTCTTCAGCCAACAGATTCAGTCACTAAATTGGTAGCCTTTTAACGATTTTAAAAGTCTGTAAATCATTTCAATGAGCGTAAAGAATACAGTAATTAAGAAGCAAAGAAATTAAAAAGCAGTTGAAAGAACATCTTTCACCCACATTTCTTCTGTCTGTGTTTCTAAGCCTGTGCAGCCGTGCACGTTCCTTTGCTGCAAACAAATCTTATGACATGTGGATGCAAATATGTAATTGAGATTAGACATGTTTAATTTGACAATGACACTTCTGTAATGGAGCTGGAGCAGCAACATCAGCAGAAAACTCTGCGCTAGATTGCAATAAGTATTTTCGCAATGTCTAACCACTGTACAGTCAGGTAAACAGGAATATCAAAGTTATCTGCGGCAATGCCATCTGGTGATTCTCGGTAATATTACACTTCTGCTTAAAAGTAAAAAAAAAAATCCCAAGGAAATCATGCTGTGATGCCAGCTGGTTAGAGAAGGACTGAGAGTTATCACAGTATATGCTAATTATGGTGCTTCAGCTGAGCAAGCTGTTTTCCTTCCATTCATTAGAACATCTGACCAAGAGGGGTCAGGTATTTTGTGGAAAATCTCTAAGGGGCTGCCTAGCCAATAAAAAAAAGTAAAACATAAAAAAAAAAGTTTTTAAAAAATGCAAACAACTTTAAAAATAGACTTGTGCCAGGCAGAATTCAAAAATATAATCAAATCCTGTGGAGAAGGAAGCTGTAGCTGACTGTATGCCAGCTGTGTCCAAGCTCTTTTGGACTCCTCAGAGCTGTCCTTTTAGACACTGTTTTCTCCAAAAAGAAACAAGGAATTAGGATTTCAAATTTGCTTTCCAGTTGAAGCTAGGATTGGTTTCTGGATCTGTACCAAAATTAAGATACTTCCGCAGAAGGTCTGAAGAAATATAACTAAGTTAAGGCCTTCATGCAGATGTTAAACCTTAAAATAGATTTGAAGAGTGTAGAAAACTGGTTGACAAAGAATTTACATGGTTCATTTCCTCTGTTTCCTTGAGTAATCCTGAAATGCAGTCTGCCTTTGGATCCGCTATCAAATTGCTTAAACCAACACTTAAAAATGTTTTCCTTTACTAATGAGGAGCTGACCTTGGAGAGAACACTGTTTCCAATTTCAGAGGCATCTGACTGGAGCTGGAGCAAGACATGTCTATCCCAGAAGTCGGCTTTATGAATGTTAAGCTCCACATCACACTAAAAAAAAACCCTATGTTTATGAAGCCAGGGGAAGTTTTTAATGAGAGAAACTCAGAACAGAGCTCTGGCTGGAACATTTCTAACTGACTTAAAGCATGATGCAAGGCACTCATGCAAATTGCTCCGCTAATAAGTGCCTGAGAAGGACCAGGACTAAGACATGAGAAAGAGTCAACCATGGAAAGGCTACCCAACATCTGGCAGGTTGCACCAGGTCAGTTTACGTGTGATGTAGTTTGATGCCAATTGAGAACAGGAGTTGCAATAAGCTTGATAAATTCCATTTTGCCTTTTGGATGTAAAGCCTGTATGTCTTGAAGGCGCATGGATCTTTGTGGCCTGAAAGACAGCGATTACTGGAATAATTACACAGGTCCCTACTTTAAGAATACTTGGTAGTTACAACTGGTTCGCGATTTCAGTGATGTCAGGCAGTAGAATGTATTACATCAATTTTTCATTATCCTCCCTGGTTCTGCCTCTTTTCTCTCTGTGATTATTAATATTGAATTTAAACTGTTTGGTCCTATCTGAGACACTGCTCAGATCTGGAGAGGGACAACCTGTGGCATTCACTCTGGAGCCTGGTGATTTTGGTTTCTTTATGACAGGTCCACTTGCTCTCACAGCACTTCAGGAAAGTGCTCATTCAGGTAAGGCTCAAGGTGACTTGCTGAGCGTAAGGGCACAGTGAAAACTCAGAACTTCTAAAGAGAAAAGGTGACAGAAGGACTTTGTTTTGTAGGGTATGTACTATTTATTTTTTCCGCCTCTGAAAACGTAAAGCCTAGATGAGTTAAAAGTGATGTCCAAAGTTATAAATGCGTTTTAAATGCAGGAAATTAAAGACTTGTAATACCCTTTGGTATTCAATCTTTGATTACTATTCTTGCTCTCCATTTGCTTGATATGCTTCTAAACTTTTGGGCTAAGGCTCTTAGTGAGGTAAGACTATGAGAAAGTTCTTAATCATTCAAAACTGTGACCTTACAATGTCTTGAAGGAATGTGTTGTCTTAATTTGTGTACATTTCCAGAAGCACAGAACAGCTCTGCTGTTTTGTTCAGATAGCGCTTGTGTGGTTGGCGTCTCCAGTTGTCCAAAAGACTTGGACATCTCCAAGGCTGAAAATGGGTACATCACACTCCAACCTCACTAACTCTGTCAATGTCCATGTGTGTCTCATGCTGGGGAGTGCCACACTGGGCACAGACTTGAGATGCGATCCCACCAGCATTACACCTCCCTCAAGCTGCCAGCTATGCATTGGCAAAGACCGCCTGGCGTGCAGTCAGCCGGCCTCAGCGCAAGGGTACACTGCTGACTGCTGCTGGCTGCTCAGCCCGCTGCTCTGCAGGACCCTGCAGGCCTTTTCTGATGCTGGGAATAGGATGGCCATCAGACCTGTAGATTTGACAGTCTCAAACAAAACAGGAAAAAACATGATTTTTCAGGAGAAGGGGATCTTTGACAGAAATCTGTATCGCTCTATGAAAAGAACTTCTAAGGAGCTTGTTCATCTAGTGGCAGCATAAATAAAGAGGTTGCAGTAATTAGTTACATAAAATGTAATGTTTCATTATTTGTTAGTCTCTTAATTTCTTTACAGAGATGAATAATTGTATGGAAGCCCTTTGCATACATCTATATGGAATGTGCCTAAATATATTCTGCCATTAGTTCATTTGCTTTGTTTATACTGCACATGCTAAAGTGATAATCATTTCAGGTGATCAGATTTATATAGTTCTCCCTAAACAAGTACAGATCGCGTTTGGTTTTGAGCTATGCTTTTGCTTCAGACTAGCTATGTGGAGTGCCCAGAGCCCCACTTAGATGGTGTAGTAATGCAGTGAGACGGCCCTGGTCCCACAGTTGTGTGCCCCACTCCTGCTGGTGTGCATGTACTTAGTAGAAATACCCCTGATGGAGCCTGCAGCCTGAGGTGCTTGTCTGAGTGTATTAAAGCACCTGGATGTCCAATGCCTAGCTGAGACAAAATACCACTTGATTTACTGTAAAAAATGTACAGGACGGTATTACAAACAAAATAGTAATTTGAAGGTTGCTGTGTTGACAGAGCACCACATGCCTCAAGTCTCATTAGCTGAGAATTAACTGTTTTCTAAGCCTATAAACAAACATGAAACCTCAGTGATTTTTCCACAATCCAAGAAGCGGTGGCTAAATCAACCATCTCTTCTGCTCCTTGCTGCAAGGAAAGTCTACCCTGTGCCATCAAGCTTGGGCTGGCGGACTAGTCTACCTGAGGTAGAGGCAGCAGTTTAGCTCAGGTCCGGTGTCCTCCCAGTGAGCTCAGCCGCAGGCCCAGGCTGAGGTGACTTCAACAGCACCGACTCGGCGGCCTCGTGTATCTGCCTTTTTGGGGACAATGTTTTCTGACTTGCTCACAGGAGTAGGAGCCAATCCCCCTTTGAAATATGCCTGGAATTGCATTGCAAGGAAGCAGGGTTCCCAGAGCAGTGCTGGCTTAATCACAAATTAATGGGTAGAATGTGCAGCAGAATATGAAATAAACCCACAGTACGTTTCCACTTACATTTTGTGAGAGGACAGTATAACCTTTATCCAAAATGTTGTTCTGAGGGACTGGTCATTGCTCTAAAACAACAGAACTCTGACCATTAAGGGTATATTGTCCCTTAGGTGAAATGCCGATAACAAATGCAGGACAAATAATTCATTTTCATTTTATGGGGAAATACAGCAAAGACCTGACTCTTTCCTTTGTTCTGGTTTATTTCCAATGCAATGTTTTTGTGATGGTGGTGACAGAAATGAGCTGAATCAGTAAGCTGAAGACGTGCCCCAATTTATATAATGAGATCACATTTTCAGTAATAATTCCTGCCATTTTTCTGAAATAGACCGATGTGGTCATTTTTAACTAGTTGTCTTTTGAGAAGTAATACTTAGGCCTCTTTCCTGAAGGGGCTGTGCTTAATTAATACATCTCGTGTACAAAAATAACTCAGGTTGTTCTTTTTAGTGTGTGCTACTGTCCAGTCTTCAGCAATGTGTTGCCACCCACCTGCAGTAAGTTCCACATCATTCCTTTAAGACAAACCTGAATATTTTGGTTGTCCTCAGATATAATAATTACAAAGCTCTGTTGAGCCACAGCATATTCCAAGAAGTTACAGACAAGATATTTGGTGATGACTGTCTTTTTAAAGTGACTGAGTGATTTTGAATTTTCAAAAAGATAAGTAAGAATTTTTAATAGGTGGGTTTAATGAGTACAGCTCTGCGGGGCCCCTCTTGTACTACAAGAGTTTGTTTGGAGCCGTTATATTTCATCATATCAGTAATTCCCATTTCAGAGCTTAGATGTGATGCATTAGATACTGGATCCAGTAAATAATCACATTTTCATACTTCGTAAATACGCATTTATGCAACAGTCTAACAGTAATTGGCTCTTTGCAGTTATGGTGGACTATGGGGTGCATATATTATTAACCACTTTTTGAAACAGAGACTGACTTTTTTCTTTAGTAAAACCACAGATAAACCCAAAGGAAATGTGACAGCAAAGAATCTGTACATTAAAAAAAAATTACAGACACTCCGAAGTATACACAGAGATGTGATTTACTCTTTTTATTTCTTGCTATTACACTGGTCTTACTGAACTGCTTCTCACAATGCTCAATAACAAAGCACAATGCAACTCAAATACTGGGATCTGGAAACTGCCTAATGTTATTTTGCAAAGAGGGACATTCTAGCTGCCATTACCGTCTAATAGTCCCTTTTATCAAAGGCACGCTGTAGGCAGATGCTGGTAATCTGTTCTAATGCCGCAACCTTTGCCTGGCCTCTCCAGGGGGAAATGGATGTGTTGGTCTTTGGAAATTGTTTTCCCTTACTGAATTTGGCTTTGGTCAGATGGGAGAGCACTAAATTGTATTCCACTTAAAATGCAGTAAGCCATCTGAGCAGAACAATTCCTAGTTGCTCTGATCGAGGATTTGAGCTAAGCTATCAAAGGAGAAAAAAAACCAATAAATAATATCATAGAACCCACTACTGTGACAGATCTCTTGCTTGTTCTGTTGAGAAAGACACCTACTTTTTGTCTCTGCACAGTCAAGACAATGCTAGCTTGATAATGGTTCTTTTTGCTGTAATGATTTTTCAAATTAATTCTGTCTTTAGCTACAGTAAAATGTAGATCTGCATCCCTCTGGGAAGGTTTAGATGGAAGTTAGAACATTGTAATAGTATAACAAAATAAATGCTGGCAGACTCTTTGTTTAAACAAAGCAGGCTATTTCTGTTTTGAAATTCATTGCTCTCAATTTCTTTCAACTCTCTTCTCCTGAACTTTGCTGAGAGTGGAATAAAATGATGTACATCTGTGGCGGAAAAAAGCCAGGGTCTTAGTAGACCAAAAATAAACAAGCTATGAATAAAACCCAACCTATCCATGAACTACTAGCCCCAATCTGCCTGCCTCAGGAAGTTCTGAGAAAATCTGCCGCTTTCTGTTTTGCGTGAAGGGTAATTTACACCGAAGTGACAGAATAAGCTGTTGCCTGGTGCCATGGCCTTATGCTGTCTTATCTCACACAGTTCCCTGAACTCTTATGTGACATTTTACCATTTGCCTCTTTAGAAAAAAAAAAAAAAGGAAGGAAGTGGGGGAAGAAGGTGTTCAGAGAGATGGCGGTGGGGTGAGGGGAAGTATTGTGCCTGTGTTGGAAGCTCTGATAGTGTGGTTTGCAAGGCTGCATGCTCTGATCTAGGTGAAATTAGTTATGGCTTGTTACATACTTCCAAGGGAGCTGGCTCTGTCCTTATACGTATCATTGTACAACATCTCATGCCCGCTTTGGGATGTTGCTGTGGGGAAGTTAGATCATGTTAAAAGTGATGTTAATGCACAGTTAAGGCCAAAATGCTTATTCTCTTTTCAGAAAAAGGGAGACAAATAAGGGCAAGAAGTAGTTATTTAAGATTTCCAATGCCAACATTCACCCTTCCCAAATCCTCCTCTAGGACTTTATCCACAGCCTAAAAGCTGCATCACATTCGCCCAAAAGCATCAAGCGTCCTTTCATGTAAATGGGTAGTTGTGTTTAACTTCACATCAGTTACCTGTGGGGCAGTCCTTGTCTACACCAACTCTGCAGCCTGCAGCACGTCAACGTCTGTTTTGGTGTCGCGGGTTTCCACAGATTACACGTGGCATTACGAATGAGAATATTCTCCCATATTCTGATTTACCTTCCCAGTCTTCCCCCTTTCTGGACTTCAAATATGTGCTGCAGTCCTGAGAGCCTTTTCCTGTTTCTGTCAATGCTTACTGAGAATGTAAATATATATCTCCCTTATGGAGAGCACGTACAACTAAGTTAGTTGAGAAGACCCGTGCTGAGTACAAAGACTGGTCTTATGTCCTGTGAGCTTGGGTGGGATGGTTGAGTAACAGCTGTAGGGTGAAGGGGTACTGAGCCTGAAAGCATGTGGAAGTTTTTTTTTTAATTTAATAAAAGATAATAGTCCACCCTACAGGTGGTACACAGCAATGGAGAAAACACGTCTCTGTAAATAAGTAGGAGTTAAAGCAGTGTTTGCTCTTAATATTATACTTTTTTTCCTAGTTCAACATACCTCCTTTCCTTGAAAGGCAAAGTTTGACAGTTAAGAAAAATAGTTGAGAGGAAGTGACAAAAGCGGAAGAAAAAGGATGAAGAAGAAACTGGTTTTGAGTAGCAAAGTGGGTCCAGAATAGTTTCATAAAACAGAAATGTGTCCTGCAACTTCAAAAAGCATTCATTTCAACAAAATGTAGAGTCAGTAACACCTTTCCCTGTGTGAATAGTTGATGGTGAGAAAAAGATGCATAGAGCTTTTAACCTGAGTTTTTCCAAAATGCATTGTCTTCTCTTTATTCCTTCATCACATATGACTTGGTCTGTAGACTAGATGGAGATGGTGTGCTATCTCGCTGTCCTAGTCTGAGGTAAAACAGAACCAGTTTTCTGTTCAGTAATTTTACTTTTCAGCTAAGCTTCTTCGAACTAACTGAACTCTCTGAAATTAACAGCGTATTTGAGAGACACTGTCCACTTCTAGCAGTGATAAGGCCTGACGTTTGTGTTAATACCAAGGAATGGTATGCAAAGAGGCTACCACTTATTGCTGTAACAGCCAACGGCAGCTAACTTCGTTATGTGCCCTGTTGGAGGGTCAGAAGGGGAAAAGCGTAGAGGGGTCGCATCTGCGGGGAGGAGCAGACAGGACAGGTGACCCAAAACTGACCAACAGGGTATTCCACCCCATCCGCCTCATGCTCAATATAAAAGCTGAGGGATCAAAGGGCTCACCCTCTTTCTTCAATGGCTGACATGTGAGGGGGACTCTGTCTGTTCATCTGCCTTTCATCCTGATCCATGCATTCCTGAATCCAGATCTGGAATACAGTTCCCGTCTGTCACTGAGTCCAATCTGGAGCTTTCCCAGTGCCTGACGGTGACTTGATCGTCATCCTGGGAGCTTGATACTGGTTTTGTATATGTATTGTATATATTTCATTATTTTCTTTTTTAAATATTATTATATTTCCTTTTTATTATTTTATTATTAATATTTCATTGAAGTAGTTTAGGGCTTTTTTTAAACTTGTAAGTCTCTCTTTCTCTCATCCTTCTCTCACTGAAGGGAGGTGCTCTCCCTTCTTTGAAGGAAGAGGATGGGGAGAGCATCTGTCATTCATTTTGATGGCTGATCTGGCCCAAACCACAACACTAGCCTGTTTTATTGATGCTGTTTGATCCCCCAGTGTAGCCAGTTTTTGACACTTATTTTAGAACATGTTTTCTGGTTGTGATGACTCTCCAGTTCCCCTGCTGGCAGGAGATATAGAGGGATGTGAAATGGTCATCAAATTGATGACGTCCAGAATACCTTAATTACGTTCAAAATGCTGGCAAAACTAGTGAATGGAAAGTAATGAACATGACAGATAAGAGTAGGCACTGGATAGAAAGCTTAAATAGCTGTGGGAATTTGTGGGACCACAGCAGCAGTGTTGGAAATTAATCAAGTGAAGGGTTTCCCCGTCATCAAGTTTTTCATCATCAAGGGTTTCATCAAGTGAACTCTTTCCTCCATCTGTTTTGCAGATACATTTTTTATTATTTTAAGTCCAATACTGCAGATCAGAGAAGTCTATTAAGCTGCAAAAGTGAGACAGATCTTTCTTTTCCTGGAAACTTTGCTCATTGAGGGTCTAATTGTAAAAGGTGCTGAGTGTCCTCAGCTGCCAGCATCGTAGAATCAGCTCAAAATTTCCATACGCCTGGTGTCACAGAAACATCTGGCTCCTGTATTTCACTGCAGGTGCCTTTACAACCAGAAGAGTCTGGGTCAGGAACGTGAATCTGTTGGAATCCAGTTTATGGTATTTTTTAGAAGATACAAATGTAAGCATTTCTAGTCCTTTTTCTGTCGAAAACCTAAATCTTGCAGCCAGATTCTAGGTAATAATATAGAAATGGTTTGCAAAACATAATTTCTGGGCTATCTTTGCAAATGCTGCAGCTTTTTCCATTATGCTGCTGCAAAAGATGAGATCCTGGGAAATGTCAGTGAGGTAAATATTTACACTTTCCCCATGCTATAGTAGCAGACAAATTTGCAGCAGAACTAAAACTGATTTTTGCCCAATGTCAAGATTGTTTCTGTTACATTCATAAATGGAAGAGACAGAATGGGTGGCTGTATCTTTCTTTCCACCCCCACAATTAGCAAGATTGCAGTCATGCTCAGCAGAATGAGATGGAGCAATCCCAGGTGCATTGCTCCAGTTGTCCATAACATCATACTGTGAATTGACCACTGCCACCATATTTCATATACAGATGCTAAACAATGATAAAAAAAAGACCACCCATTGCAAAACTAGCATGTCTCCATTAAAGAGATTATTTCTATTGGCGCTGCAACCATGTGCGCTTCTCACAAACCATCTGTGTTTTCTCCTCCTCAACACATTGTTCGGTACATGCCTGTCCTTTGTGTCACCTTTGAAGAACTGGCAAAAAACTAACTTTGCCAGCTACTGCTGATGAGGAGAGGAAGGCATACTGCATCTTCAGCCAGCTGCTTCTCCAGCATGCATGGAGAGGAGTCAGGGATTCTTTTAGGGTGGCATTCTGGCCAAAGCCTATGCAGAAGCACATGGAAGAAGGTCTTTTTATTCCAAACCAGAACCTGTGTAATTGCAAAATGTTGCCAATTACTATCACTAATTTCCAAAAATAAACAGTGCGGTAATTGAACAACGTCATTGTAGTAATTCAGGACATGAATTTAATCTCTAGGCTTCCTGTTTCAAAACCACTTTTCTTTTTCTCACTTTCAATGTGATAGTAACTTCTTTGGGGCTTGAGGCATTGTCAGGTTCTGATACTGAAGCGCACTGGCTGCATTGGCATCTTCTGGCATCATCTTTTACATCTAATTTTTTCTCCTGAAAAATCTGTTATTGTTATTGGAGCATGACATTATGCTTCTTAGGAGAGAGAAAGAAACCCAGGGAATTTATTAATTCAAGCTGTCAGCAATATCTAGCTCATTCATATTGTTATGAAAAACATTTCACTTGTAAATAAAACTGGTGCATGTTTGCTTTTTGATAATGTAGCGGGAAGAAGCAGGTATCTTTCTACTGGGGCAGTTTGTAGAAATTTTGCAAAATCCAAATTAACATATCTTCCTCAAGGTGCAGTATATCACAAAGTCATGGCTTTTCCTCATATTGGAGGAAAGTGTTGCCCTTGTCAAATATGCTTAAGTGAAAAGAAGCTCACGTTGCAGAAGTGGTAATGTCATTAAATAATTTTGTAGAACGAGGCCTGCAAATGCTTCATGTGCTGCCGATGCACAAGTCATCTGCCAGTCAGCTTTCCACTATTCACTTTAGCTGCTTTGCTGATTCTTATCAGTTTGTCTGCTTAAAATGTGTTTTTGTAAGGAACTTTGAATTTCCTGCACTTTGAATCATGCTTACTCTCACTGCAGGTTTTCGATTCTATCTGCATTGAATCCATATTTTAGTACTTGGCTGATGTTGAAGGCAACTGGCGTGTCTTCTCCTAGACTTGTATGTACACTGTGATTACTCTGGCTCCGTCTCTGATGGCTCCCCGCAATAATCAAGCCTGAGCTGTTTGCCATGCTTGGCAGAACTGGTTAGTTAATGAAGATTTGTTTGGGGACAAGGTGAAGCTAATGGGATAGCTCATTTACTCAATAAAAACTGCTGCATATTAAACTACGTTTGATGACCTCATGACACTCATGTCAGTCGTCATTTTTCCTAGGCCATTTGTTCTGATTTTTACAGATAATGGCTTTCCAACTGTTCTATAATACTGTTTTGGAGAAAACCAATGATGTCTCCATACTCATTTTTATCACATGGACTTCTATCTTCCACCTTTTCCTGCCTATGAAAAATGCAGATGTCTCTTAGTTTGTCAGCCAGCAACACCTCCAGCAAACAGTCAAGCAACAGACTTTTTCTTGAACCAACACCATGAGATTGAAACTTTCACAAAAATTGAGATACTACTGTCCAGTAGTGCATAACTATATATTCTGAGACAAACTCTAAAGATCTGCTGCTAATCTGCCTCCATCTTAAAGGTGCAAATTAGAATATCTAAAAATTATATGACATAAAAGTATTTGCTGCATCTGGTCCAGTGGTATGTACAGCATAAATAAAGGCTTTTCTAGGGGAGAACTCCCAGACAGTGTCCCAGATGCCCTTTGCCCATCGGTTATGGCATATAGATCATTAGAGCTGTTGTTGTTACAAAGCCTTTAATTTCCACCTCTACAGCCACCTCTTGAATACAGCTGCTTTCTCTGGAATCACATCCATTAAAGTCATACTTTATATCTGCTAAATGCATTATTGTATCGTGATGTTACTGGTCTACAACTCTCCCTGCTGTGCGCATACCTATTAATCACTCCTGGCTGTAACAGTTATTTCCCCACAATTTTATATATGTTATGTATATGTTAATTTTCTGGTTTGTCCCAGTTGCACCCTTCTGGTTAGCATGAAGGGGAAGTCTGTGCATTCATGGTCAAATGTGCTGTTGGACAAACTGGGCAGCTCCAGCAGAGAAGTGTCATTCCTGGCTGAAGAAAGGGAACGGGTTATATGGGAGGCTGCAGGAAGCAGAAAGGAGACGACAGTGTTACAGCTCTGACAACTTGGGAGATTTTTCTGGGCCCCTACTAGTAAATCAGATTTTCTGTCTCCTTTTTATGTTTTAATTAGTAATGATTTTAGCAGTTAGAATTACATGAGGTCATCTCAGCAGACTGGATATGGGTGGCTTGTAGTAGTATCGCAGCTAAGATCACCCACCCAGTCATGAACTATAAAATCATCATATTTACAACACCTATAATAAAAGAAATGGGGAAAATTAGCAGAGCAGACTGCATTTAAGGAAGGAGCGTTGCTAATCTAGAGGCATACTAAACACAGTGGTTTTTTTCTTACTCTTTTTAAGCGTATATAATTATCTTTCAGACAAGCTGTCCCTTTTCGTAGCTTCTTGGTTTTGTTTCCTTTTCCTTTGATTCCGTTTCATGTTGCTAATTTGAATAATTATGTAATAGTTTCTGATTTTTGGAAAGGAGAAGCACTGAGCAGTTTTCCACTCCTATAAGCTGTGCTGATGGTTCCTCTGTTATCTAACTCAGCTGCTAGCCCACAGGCCAGCAATGCCAACATACCACATTTTTGTTGTTGCAGTTTCACCACACTCGGTGACATTAAAGGCAATCCCCCCTTCTCCTTGGCTACATAGTGTATTCCCTGTTTGTGTTAATGAGTCATTTGTATCTTCTCCGAATTATTATTTCATCTTATTAGTACCGTCTCCATTTGAATTAGGTGGCAACGAGAAAGCTGCTCTCCAAGCCATGAGTTCCTTCCACAAACCGAATCGCGCAATCGGAGAGGTCCTGTTTCGTTAGTAAAAACACAAGAATTTGATTCACAACGATGTGATTGCTCTTGCAATGGGGCAGAGTTCAGGTCACGCCAGCAATGAACCATTGCGAAGAGGTTGCCTTACAAGAATAGCATTTGAGCTTAAGAGGCTCTTTGCATTGCAGCTTGCCAGGGATGAATGCATGTGTGAAATTCAATTATTTTACTTCTTAAAATGAAAACTTCTGTTAAACAGAAGCTAGTGGGCTATTGAAGAAGTGTTGGTAAGGCAACCCCAATATATCCTTCTGCTCTCTAACCTTTAGGGAGAAAAATTACCAGGTTTATTGAACCCAATCAGCCACATCTCCATTTTTCTTAACAGGATCTTCATTTTGCATAGACTAGATCGAAAAAGCAGATTATGCAAGAGTGTTCCTTCTGGCCACTTGAGGAATTTAACAGTAGAATAATAGCTAATTCCTCATCCTGCATATAATTATGGCAAATTCTGCTGAGAGGATCAATTTTCTCCAGTCTCCGTTTTCCCTTTATCTAATCATATTCTGCAGGAAGCTTTGCCAGTAATCTGACTGGCTCAATTCCACTTCATGATTGTTCTTTTACAAAAATCTTTTTTTGGACAAGTTGTTACAAATACAGTGCAATTACAGTATATTATGTTCTTTCAACTTATAGATTAAAAAATGTAAAATTTATAGGCCTGTACTTCATTCAGATGCATGGACTGTGTGGCACAGGGTCAGATTTTTTAATAACTGCTTATGCATATGCTGATTTATCTCATTTGATGCCACCGGGGAGCCCTTATCTCATTAATGGGTCAGAATTGGCCATAAGGATCTACTCCAGCACAAGACACAAAACTGTTAACTAAGTTTAAACTAAATACAATTCCCTTTACAAAAACTAGGTTGATAATAACAGCAGTAGTATGAAATGAGCCTAGTCTGAAAAGTTTGAGCTAATCCCTTTTTTCTGTTTATGTACCCGAGCAGAAATGTTAAAAATTCTTACTGAACACTGAAGGCAACACTGTTTCAGTAGCCAAAGTGAATTTTGCCCTGAAATAAATACATCCCAGATTATCCTCCTTGGACATCAGAAGTAAATCCGTTATTTCATGTCTTTTGAAGTTGAGCAGCTAGGGATATCCGTGAAATCATAACAAAACGGTGCAGGTGTGCTTAGCGCTAGTTCCTTTATATCCTGAGTGCTTGATGGGCTGTGATGTGTGACCGTGCCATGCTGTAGCTAGCAGCAGCCAAGGCGCAGCTCCGAATTTCGCAGCTGCGGTGAGTGCTGAGGACAAACAGCTCCGAGAAGTGAAGTTCATCTGAGTGCGAACTGCAGCACAGCATGAACCTCGCCAGCGTGCCCTTTGTCTTTCAGTTTTCTGGAAATTGTGCAGCTGCCATGATACCATCCTTCCCCTCATTTGCAAAAATGAAAACTGTTCGCACGACATTGAGAAAAAACAGAAAGACATGCTTGGAAAGTAACAGCTAGCAAGCACTGTTGAAAGTGTAAGAGAGGTCATTGTCTGCTGCGCCTCCCTCCTGCTTCTAAGGAGACTGACATCTGATGCTGGAAACAAAGAATGTGAAACGATGGTTTTGATTTGGAAGACTAATAAAACAGTTCAAGAGGTTCTGTGCTTGAAATGTGCCCCTTCTGTTGCAGAGGTTTGCAAATGTATTACTAAACAATGCTTTTTTTTCTTGAAAGGTGCTGTTGTGCCTCAGTTTTCTTAATTTTTAGTTTGTCAGTTTTATTCGATCTTAATTCAAATTTTTAATGGATTTTCCTGTTTACCTTACTTGCCTCAATAAGTTCCATTGTTTCTGCCCCTAATTTAGGGTACAATTTGGTCACAGGCAGAAAGTTGCAGTCTGAATTCACGTTCCTCTGGGGGATACATGCTTGTGCTTTGGACAAAGGATCATTTCAAACTAAAAATGAATAAATGAGAAGGTTTTTGGAGGTAACTGCACTTATGGGTCATAGCTTTCCAACAGACCAATGATGAAAATGAGATGTGACTGCTTCCTCCTCTGACGTGATTGTTCTTCATTAGCATCAGCAGTAAGCCCTACCAAGCAGTGCTGCAGCTCTCTGGCCTTTCACATTGACGCAGATGGAGATCACGTTTGCAAGACTGGAGAACAACTGGTTTTACTTATGCATATGTGCTTATGTTGGAACAAAGGGGATCACATAAAGCAAATAGCTAATGATTTCTTCCAGAGATCTCCACTTAATATAGCCTGGTTCCCTTAAAACCATTTTGTAGCAAGCATTGCTTCCTAGTAAAGAGACTAAAGCAAAATGCAAACACTTGCTGCCTTCCATGGTCATCTTTAAAAAACAAAGATAATGCATAACACATTCAATGAGGTGGTTTTCTTTCCAAAGTTAAAGCTTTCTCAAATGCTGAGGGAAAAAAAAAAAACCCTCAAGCACCACACCATGATGATGTACTTTGTTTAAAAAAAAAAGGAAAAGCACCTCAAACCTGTGTTGACATTTTCACATGAAACCTTGGAAGACAGATGCTCAACCCCAGGGCCAAGTTTTTGCCTAAGCAAGCTCTCTTGGGGAGCTGCAAGAGCAAATTTCATGAAGACAAAACAGTCACCTCAAAGAATACCTATAAACTGCTCATGACTCTGAGATGGACAAGGAGCCAGAAGGGCACTGTGGTAACCCTGGGACTAAAAGTTAGGAGGGTGGTGACTGGGAAGGCAAGAAGACTTAGGTGTCAAGCCACAGGAGGAAGACCATTAAACTGGCATCTCTAAGAGGCCCCACCATGATCAGAGAGCGATTCAGCTGGGACCAGCTGGGACAGGACCTCAAGTCTGTTGATATTTTTAAGTAGATCAGATTCAGACTATTCCTTATAATAAGTTTCCCAAAAAGACCCCGAAAAATTTTAAATTTGAAAAGATAAATTTTACTAGACTATAACCTGAAATAGTTGGGTTTTAAAATCCAGAGAACTCAAAGTGACTCAGCAGAACAGCATAGAAATAAAAAAGGATGATGAATGTGTTGATGTAGAAGCTGGGAGTGAGTAACTGCTGAGGAACCTGAAACCAGAGGCAGAGGGCAACGGCTGGGACCATCGGAGGGAAGACTGTGGCTTGTCCGCACTGGGGGAAGATGCCAGAGGAGTGACTGCTGGAAGAGGAGGGCGAGTTGGGATTGCGTGGGATGGCTGGAGAAAGAGAGAGAAATAGGAACAAATTGGATCAAAGGGCAGAGAAAGGTGCAGGCTGGGTGAGGAGCAGTGGAAACGTATATTCCTGCATGTCACGCTCCCCTTCAGAGCCCAGGTCACGTTGCTGAGGTTTCCCATCTGTAAATGCCCACCATGTCTCCACTCCAGGTCCACCTGGAGCATGGCAGCCCCTGCTGTCATCCCTCTTGCTTCCGCCATCAGTGAGATGGATTTCAGTCTCCTTAATGATATTCCTGATTTTCAGTATAGTGCTTCACAATGGAAATGTCTCTTTTACTTTGTTCTCTCATTGCTTTTCTATAAACACAGGAAATTACATCCTTAAAGTCATCAAGTAAATCATTCATAAAGTGGAAAACTCAAGACTTAAACTTACATGCATGGTATTTTGGCTCCTTAATTACAAGGAATACTGTGTTTTCCTGAAGGTGTCTGCCTGCCTCCTGGGGGGAACAGACTGGACTCTGCTCAGGAGAGCAGGGCTGTCTAGACATCAGAAATGAGTGAAGCTGTTGTCTTCTGTGCCCAAGATTCATCTGTTGCAGAAGCAAGAAAGTGTGTGCCAAATGAGACCAGGGAAGTGCAGTGATAAAAAGGATGGGCTCGGTTAAATCCGTGGAAAGCTGCCTTGGAGAGACGGATTCTGCCCCGCTTCCGACACAAAGCTCCTGTGTGATGTTAAACAAGTCATCTCCTGCAGATGTCATAGAATCACAGAATGGTTTGCATTGGAAGGGACCTTTAAAGATCACCCAGTCCACTCCCCCTGCCATGGGCAGGGACATGCCTGCCTGCTTTGAGCTCCTTGTTTCACAGGTCTCTGGCTGGAGATGCAGACTTGATTTGTGGAAGTGCTGAGGAGGAACTGAAGTCACAGGGAGCTCTTCCTTGCATGTAGGAAGTGATGCAAACTGGAAAATTAGGTAACATCTCAGGCGAGGCACCAAAATTTGGAGGTAATCTTAAATTTAACTTTATTGCTTCTCATTTCCTCACCTCTGAAATGGGAGTTATTAACCTCCCTTTTCCATGGAAGCGTGCTTTTAAAATACAGTAATTTTTCTGAAAGAAAAGGTTAGCCACTAGGAAAAAGTAGTAATTCTATCTTTTGAGTGTAGTGTGAGCTGTGTTTAGTAGATCTATGATGTGACGGCACGTTGAACAAGAAGGAAAACCCAATGTATGGCAGAGCTGCTGATCAGACGAACACTGCTTTTTCCATGTACTGAATTAGTAGCCATTTTGTGAAGAAATAGCCAAGGGGACTAAGTTAAGGCTTATAAGGCTTGTAATTTTTTACATTTTGAGTACAGGACATTTATTGTTCTTCCAGCATCCTCTAGGAATTCTTATGTGTTATGTGCAGATGCATGGCTGTATTGATTATCTAGAACAATATATAATATACACTTTCTAACTGATTTTCTGTCCTCTGATTTCTCCTCAACTTGAATCCAGTTTAAATTGTAGCTTATGTCCCTGTATGTGTGTTTTCCCCTGGGATCTCCAGTATATGGGTTTTGTAACCATTTGTGTTCATAATGAGACTCTAAGTCATTTCAACTATCATATGGAGTTCTTTTATAGGCAGAAGATGCAAATGGAGCTAAGGTGGGGATCCTATAGTGCCTGGCTAGCTCTGAGAGAGGTCCCCCCGGTTTTTGCAGAATTCAATGTCAGCATATGTAGAGCACTTTTGTATGCTCTCTATGCAGTATTTAAGGGTCTACAAATCTGATGAAGCATCTTAATAAATTTACAAATGTAAAAAATGCTAGTATTAAAACAAAGTACTCCTACAGGCTGTTACCATTTTGCTTTTGGGTTGTAAGAGGTATGACACATAAATGCACTAGAACACATTGTAAACAAGGCTAAAAATCAAGTATTTCAGAAAAGTTAAATGTAGTGATAATTAATGTTGAAAAGGAAAACATACTCTGCTGTTTCAAAAAATGTTTGCCATTTTGAGGAGTTTACAGCTTTAGCCTTAATACACCCCCAAAATCTTTCCTCTTTAAATTTGGCTTTGCCCCCAGAAATAATTCCCCATCTTGAAACCGAAAACAGCAGTGACAGCTCTTCTGCATGTTAAGACGTCACTACTTAAAATCTGATATCTCATATCCCTGCAGGCTCAGAAACTGGAGCTTTATATCAGTGCAGAGGGTCTATCTCCAGCTGCCTAATTGTTCTGTGCAGCTGCTTCTTTCAAATCCTGTAAGGACCTGATGTATCCAAGTTGAAATTATCAATTTCTGGCATGAAAAGCTTTCATAAGTTTTATACATATATTTGGTTTTATGCTTTCAAAGCTTGAGCCGTATAGAGTTGGGCACATAACAACTATACAAGAAATCATTCTTTGAAAACTGAAACTCTGAAATATTTTTAGTTGTTCTCATAATATGTCTTCATTCAGGAAATGTACAGCTACAGAAGACTTGGGCCAGTGAAAACTTACACCCTCTGATATTCATTGTGTGCTTTTGGTAGTTTAATGTAATACAATATGGTGTTGGCTACAAAATATGTTTCTTGCACAGCTGCCCTTTGCATTCAGTTACTTGATTTCAACAATAACGAAAAATACCCTGTCCAAAGTAGTGTTTCATAACACACTGTAAACAATATAATTTGATCTCAGCAGCATTAAGATGGTCAATTAAACAGAAAGTCAAGCAACCAGCCACCTGCTATTCCCTTCAATGTCCCTCCATCATCGAGAAAGCTCACCCTGTGCTCAGGCTTCCCCAGGGTGTTTTAGAAAAGGTGAAAGCCCAGAAGATCCCGACCCAGTCCCACAGCGGGCACCGCTAGAGCTTTTAGAAAAGGTGAAAGCCCAGAAGATCACCCCAGGGGTCTGCCAGCAGCATCCCGACCCGGTCCCACAGCGGGCACCGCTAGAGCCGACCAGCTGCCAACAACCGAGTCAGTGCTACTGTGTTTAGTATCTGCCGAAGTTGTTGAGTTTTGACAGATCTGACAACACTAATCGTGTGTTTGGTGTTAAAAGCTTGGGATTTGACATAATGATAGACCTGCATGTCTTAACTGAAGGGTTTAAAGCTACTTTGAAATGACAAAGGATGACATCTTCATGGATTTTATGACAGCCAAATGGTATCATACGTTCCTCCTTGTTTTTCTGTGGAATTGGATATCTAGAGCAATGGCTATCATTAAAATATTTTTCCTCAGATAACTGTCACATTAACCATGAATGCAATTAATAAAGGACACATAGCAAAATCACACACACTTATGACATCATAGTGTTGTACTTTTGATGTCATGTTGATTCATTTTAAAATTATTCCAGATTTTCAACAGACAGGACAGAACGGTGTCACACCACACAAGTAAGTGTGTCAGCATGCAAAATCTGACAGTTTTACAGTCGCTTTTCAAATTCTGTCATTTTGGTTTCATCCTTTCGTTACATAGTATACAGATGGATCCTCGGGTCATAAAAATCATTGACACGTCTCCATAGCAAATAATAATGTGCAAATGTAAACCTTTGCATATACCTTGCTTTAGGTTATCCACATTGTATCCCCGATTCACTTAATTGCTCCTGAAGTATTTTTAGAAAGGTATATAAGATGACTTTGAGTTTGCCTTTGAAAGAATAACTAAATCTGTTCCGTGTCCTACAACCCGAACAAATGAATTTATACCAAAAATCCCATTGGAGCTTAAGCTTTCATATTGATTTAGAAATGCCTAGAAGCGTGAAGTGGGTTGGAATTTCTGTGTTTTAGTTATAAATGTAAATATAAGGTTTGGGTTTTGACTGTCTTGTCTGAGGGGAAGCCTTCCAATGGCCACTAAGTGACATTGTTTTGAATGATAAGCAGACCCTTGTTGGTGGGAAGTTTTGCTGAGATTAGGAGTAAAGAAGTTAAGGGGCCAAATTCTCCAAAGTATTTCACTCCTATGTTTTATTAGTGGAGTGAGTCCTGGAAATCCACTGTGGAGAAGAGGTAACTAGGTGATGTCCATGATGTGAAAAAGGGAGTTGGACTATTACTTGATATGTAGCAACACACTTTTTAAGGCAATATATCTAAACTAGTTTACAAGCAACTGATAAATTGCTGTAACTTGTAAGGTTTGTCATTCATCTTGTTCTACTGATGGCTTGGAAAAATAATAAGCTGATTATGCTTGTCATGTGTTATCTTAAACTGTGATGGATGATTTTTGCTGGCATTAATTTTAATATTTTAAGGAGATTTTTCTTCCTTCTATAGTTAGTTACGCCACTCTGCCATTTATGTTCTCCATGAATTCTCTAAGTGGGAAGGTTGGGAGTTTATTAATACAGTTAGGTAATTAAATAGGGCTTTGTAGTTTCTTTTATGTGTATCACTAGGTGTTTTGAAATCCATTTAATTACAACATTTTACTAATTCTGTGCTCTTGTTCTTTGTCTATACAACCACTACTCAATAAAGTAAAAATCTTAGACTGTACCCATACATACATCAAAAGATAGTTTCACCTGTAATAGGTTTACCTCTCAAAAACTACTTCACCTGTCATAGGTTTAACTCTAAAAAACTACTCCATAAACGTTTTCAGAATGAACCTCTTTAGTGGGAAATATGTAAAAAGAAGTCATATGGCAATTTCTGAAATTTTACTTTCTTACCACTTGTGCTGGTTCTGGCTGGGGTAAAGTTAACTTTCTTCAGAGTAGCTACTATGGGGCAATGTTCCAGATTTGTTCTGGAAACAGTGTTGATAACACAGGGATGTTTTCGTTATTGCTGAGCAGTGCTTTCACAGATTCAGGCCTTTTTCTGCCTTGCAACCCACTCCACCAGCGAGTAGGCTGGGGGTGCACAAGAAGTTGGGAGGGGACACAGCCGGGACAGCTGACCCCAACAGATCAAAGGGATGTTCCCTACCATATGACATCATGCTCAGTATATAAAGCTGGGGGAAGAAGAATGAAGCCGGAGGGGACCTTCAGAGTGATGGCATTTGTCTTCCCAAGTAACTGTTACACGTGATGGAGCCCTGCTTTTTGGGGATGGCTGAACACCTGCCTACCGATGGGAAGCTGTGAATTAATTTCTTGGTTTTCTTTGCTTGCATGCACAGCTTTTGCTTTACCTATTGAACAGTCTTTATCTCAACCCACAAGTTTTCTTGCTTTTATTGTTCTGATTCTTTCCCCCATCGCGCCATGGGGGGAGTGAGCAAGCGAGCGGCTGAGTGGGGCTTAGTTGCTGGCTGGGGTTAAACCACACCACCACCGAAGAAAAAAAGATTCATTTCTTTTCCTCAGCAGACTGTTATTATTTCCTAATTAATTCAGTGTTCTGCATTTATGGTTTCAAATACCATATTTCTTTACTTTTATGATAAATCTTCATGATTTTATTTGCACTTTTAAAACTAATTATGATAATACTCAGCACTGACATTGTATTTTTCATCCTTGAAACAATCCATGAATGAGAAAAGTAAGGATTATTAGCCCTATATCACTGATGGAGAAGCTGAGATAAAAAGGGAATTAGAGCCTGAATTTTAATCTGGATATTCTGATTCCGGTCTTGCAAGTGCTGATAACATTAAGCTTCTCATCTGAATACTAAAGTTTTCTTCTCCTTGTAGTAATAACATATATGCAGTGGGTTTACATTGGCTTCTATTTTAATTCCTGTTCATTTAATCTCATTTCAATTAAGAATTAAGATGAAAGAAAAATAGTATTAATTATAACTATTAGCGCTCACCTCCATAATTTGTTTTTCAATCAACAAACATTACAGCAGTGATTTAGGAATGATTATGCTGATTTTAAAAGCTCAGAAACTGCACAGGACAACATATTTCATAATTTAAAAGTTGTGTTTTTCTAATCAATACACTGTTAATGAAGTTTGGCAAAGTGATTACTTAACTGAGCTTTGGCAAATGAGAGTTGTTTGTCATCACCTGGATGAGGACTAAAGAGAGAGCAAGCGTGCTCCATGTGGCAGCTGGACTTCTAATCCTTCTTATAGAGAGGAATGGAGGAGATGAGGTTACTTCTTTTTTATATGCAATGGTGCATCTGCATGAAAAATTTCGCCCAGTGTTTTCCTAGGACTCTTGCTTGTAGCCTTGGCGGTTTACCTCACTTTTTTTCTGCTCACCACATCAAGACTGGTTCCTTTTAACAGGTGTTTGCCTTCAATGTTCAGAATCTAAAACTTCATGCAAACACTCAAGTTACCCAAGTGTTTTATATCTATCTGGAGTTTCTGGACTTTCATGTGAGATGGGAAGATTAGCACTTATAGTTGATAAGTTAACTTTATTTCCTAAAAATGGATTAAATACTTGAGTTTCTTATTTTTTGCAACACAAATGTTTGCACTCATGAGAAAATTCAGCTGACTTAATTTTGGCAAATCAAGGAAATAAATGGCAAAAACAGCTGTAAGGAAATTAATGTTTGGCTAGTTTGCTTGGAGTACAGTGAATTTCACAGGGAGAGTAGAGTTTCTTTCTGCTTAAACCATTAATTTTGCTGATTTACTGTAAACATTTGAAAGGGCATAAGAGAGCCTAATTTCCTGCCTTTCTTTTAGAAATAGTACTGCCTGATTCCCACGTGCAGCCCACTTCAGCTTGGAGTATCTATCAGTACTATTTATTGTTCTTGTTACGCTTGGGTGCCAGTCTTTGAGCTACAACACATGTGCTACCACAATTTACTGCAAAGAAGGACCTGCGGGTCTGTGGGGCATCCCTAAACCTCCAACAAAGTTCAAAGCTGTGTAGGCTGAGAGACCACCAAGACCCCTTCCCTCAAGCTCTTGAAACTGGAGAGTTTGCATTCAGGTTTGTGACTCATGAGGAACGCGTTATAGTCTGAATGAAGTAAGTGCAAGGTAATTTCGATTTTGCACAAGGATGAGAGTTTCACAGAACTTCAGGGGAAACCTTAAGCCTCTTGTAGTCACAAGATTAAATGAGCAACACTGTGAAACATTAACTCAGGATGCCAGAGAGCTGTGCTGTTTAGCTCAGGCGTATTCATCCATCATCCCCAGAGCAGCTGCCATGACTCAGCAGCTGACCCAAAGCCCATGGCTGATCCCTCTCCCTGCCTGCTGACACAGGAGAGAGGAGGACAACGTGGCTGTGTAGGACAGGCCAGCACAGAGGGGTTGAGGATGGGTGATCCCCACGCCGAAGGACGGTGGGGAGCACCTCCCAAAAAGGGCAAAAGGAATAAAACGCTTCTAGACCTTGGCGCTACAGGATCTGTCCTGCTGGCAGCAGACCCTGCCCTCCGTAAAAAACAAGCCCAGAGAAACATCTGTGCTTGGTCTTTCCAGGAGTGAGTGGGGCAAGCTGGCTGGGCTTGGACAGACAACATGAAGTGGTCTGATCAGCAGGTTGTGCTGTTGTATCATTGGAAGCTGTACATCAGCACTCCTACTAGCTTGCTACAAATTGTCGGCAAATGAAAAGATTTTTATGAGCTCTTAGGCTAATATTCATCATGTCCTGCAATTAATGCAGTTTATGTCATTTAGGATCTTTCATTTGACCTGATGAGACTCATATTATAGTCATCACCTATTGTCACTATTAGATCATTTAAATAAACATGCTGATCTGATGAAGTCATTATAGTCTCAACCTCTACCTCTGACTTAAGGTGGCAATATCTAAAAATGTTTTATCTTGCTATAATGAAACTTTGAGTAGCTGGTAGCACACTTGGAAATGTTCAGGAGCCAATGCTAGGGGGCTTGATTATTACTGCTGAGGTGGGAGTTTTTCTTTTACTAGCTTGTTTTAGTAGTCCAGAAGGAGATATTTTTAAATCATTCAAGACAACTAGATCTTTCTTTTTCTAATATTCTGTTACCCAAATAGAAAACATTGTTTCATTTGTTTCCTGTTAATTCTCCCAGAAATGTTGTGCCTCTGCCTTGACCACACAAAAAGTAGGCATGCTACAGTTCTGCTGGACAACTAGAAACTGTTTACTCGTTTTGTTGACACAGTTCCAGCCAAGCAGTGAATCTGGAATATGAAAAAAAATCAGACTGTCTTGGTCAAAACCAGAAGAATCAGGTTTTCTGTAGTATTTAGTTGTGAATGCCCAGAAAATGAATATGAATAATTTCCAAAAGAAAAGCTTTCAAGAGCATATGTGATTTTGAGGATTACCATGCGCAAAAGGATTATTATCTGAGAAACAAAGGGGATAAGAGATTACAGCACATTAAAGGGGAGTTGGTTTACATCAAAGGTGTAGTATGGTTACACACTGTATAATACAAGGGATTGGCCAGGGAGCCTTCTGCCACAGGGCTATTTGTAACAAATAGGGAGTCAGAAAGGATTTAACAGGAGCTTTCAAGCCCTTTTAACTTTTCTGATTTCAGCTCTATACGCCAGTGTTTGAAATGTGCAAAGATGTTTGCATTCGGAAGTGCATTAACAGTAACAATAATCAGCTTACAGATTCCTGTTTTGTGACATGCTGAAGAAAAGGGAAAAAAAAAAAAACCAACCAACCTCCAGACATTTAGGTCAAATATAAAAAAACCTGTGGGCTGGTTGGAGAGAGCACCCAGCTGAATGATCACATGGTTCTTTGGAAGGAGTTTCTATTAATCTGCCCAGCAAAATAGCCTCTTCTCTTTGGCAAAAGGCATATCTCAAACATTTTGTTTCCTTCATCCCGTCTTGCAGATTTCTTTTCATGGACTGATTGCAGCAAAAATGTGGAAAAAAAAATTATTGGGTGTTTACTTATAGACTATCATGTGATACATTTTTAACATAAAAAGTTTGTATATTCTTGTAAAATTTGCATTTTAAAAATGGACAATCAGCATTAATACAGCAATAGGTAGGTAAGGTCTAGCCCTAAGGACAGGAACTTAATTCCCTTCCATCCCATTTTGTTTCCTCTGTCTGCAGATGTAGCTTGAAACTCACTTGTAGGTCAGATTTGAGCCCTGAAGCTGTGACAGCACTCCTGTAAATAAGTTTGCAGCTGACTGACAGTTCCACATTGTCTGTCCCAAGAGCAGAGCACAGCAATTCATTAACTCTGAACTATCATCCAGCCACTTGACATATCCCTATATGTATCCTGACCCTCTCGGGACCGGGTTAGTAAGTTCCAGTAGTCATCAAATAAAGCATCCGGACACATTGCAATAAGCCTACGGTTCGTGTAATTAAATAAATGCAGGGAGCATGTTAATGAGTCTTTGGCTCAGCAGCAGCGGAGTTTGGCAATCCGCTTTTGGGGGTGCGGTGATGTTCACCTGCAGGTGTGAGCGCCTCTGGGGCCTGAGGGGCACACGCTCTCCTTTCTGCCCAAAGCTTAAAATACCATCGACCGGGGGTTTATAGTACGTACATCGTCTGGCAGGGCTTCCCAGGGCTGTGGCTAAGGCAGTAACAATAGCAGGCAAACACCAGAGGGAGTGATTGTTCTACTGCAGATCTGGGAAAGGAAAGCCTCGGGATCCGGTACTTGTAAAGAGCGTGACTGAGTTTTCTAAACAAAGAAAAAAAAGTTCAGACGACATGACTCTACAAAAATGTAAATGGTGAAACCATTCATTCTAGTGGTGTTTGAAAGAGTTTGCGTTCATTATTGCTTTTCAGTGCTGACTCCGATGTGCTGATTCTTTGTACCAAGGACTTGCTGCATAACACCAGCTTACGGTCTGGTAACTTTTTAAGATCTGTTTGCAATACTAAAGGCTTACAGTTCGGTGCTCAGAGCCAGATGAGCAGGAAATAAGAAATAACCACTTTCACTTCTTTATTAAGTGAATCTTTTCTCTGGGTCTATGCACACATGCCCTCCCTCTGTCAGAGTGCCTGTGTCTGAGCTGGTGAAGTCCTTGGACCCTGAGAGTCCTGGTCCTGAAGTATGTTGTGTACTGGAAAGGGGCCAGGATGCAACCGTCTCCGCAGGTGCCCTGGATTTCCATGGAAGCAAATCTGGGTACACAGATAGGAAAGAAGCGAGTGAGTCATCTACTCACTAGAAATGAGCTGCCCTTTCAGCAGCTATACCTATATTTTGCACCTGCTAAAAGTCTGTCCTTCTTCTGCCCATGAAGCCTCAGCTGGTCTGGACCAGGAAAAGCGAATCCCCTGGGCTCTCTGTACAGAGGCTCTTGCAACTGCTCAATTTTCAGTAACTGATTGAAAGAAAACCCACAGTCAGCCCCAAGGTGAATCTGTGCCAGTACTTTTTAGAAAAACATTTCAACGAACAAACTGACCCCACTCCATTACGGTTCACACAATGCTGGGACAGGTGGGAAGCTTCTCCAGTTCACCACTGAACTTCCAAGACAATGAACTAAAATGGAGACTCGCTCTCTGCTTTTTCCCTGCATGTAATT